>NW_025186495.1:0-1432 GCF_004010195.1 Chiloscyllium plagiosum | reverse complement strand
GAGCGAGAGGAAATCCGAGTCGCAGAGCAGAACGAGAGGAAACCCGAGTCCCGGTGCAGAGCGAGGGAACACCGAGACCTGGAGCAGAACGAGGGGAAATCCGAGTCCCGGTGCAGTGCGAGGGGAAACCCAAATCCTGGAGCAGAGTGAGGGGAAACCCGAGTCCCGGTGCAGAGCGAGGTGAAAGCCGAGTCCCGGAGCAGAGCGAAGGAAAACCCGATTCCTGGTGCAGAGCGAGGGGAAACCCAAATCCTGAAGCAGAGTGAGGGGAAACCCGAGTCCCGGAGCAGAGCGAAGGAAAACCCGAGTCCCGGTGCAGAGCGAGGGGAAACCCGAGACCTGGAGCAGGGCGAGGGGAAACCCGAGTCCCGGTGCAGAGCAATTGGAAACCCGAGTCCCGGTGCAAAACAAGGTGAAATCTGAGTCTCGGAGCATAACTAGGGGAAACCTGAGTCCTAGTCCAGAGTGAGGGGAATCCTGTGTCCCAGAGCAGAGCGAGGGAAACCCGGGTCTTGGAGCAATGTGAGGGAAAACCAAGACCCGGTGCAGTGCGAGAGAAAATCCGAGTCCCGGTGCAGAGCGAGGGGAAACCCGAGTCCCGGTGCAGAGCGAGGGAACACCGAGACCCGGAGGAGAACCAGGGGAAATCCGAGTCCCGGTGCAGTGCGAGAGAAAATCCGAGTCCCGGTGCAGAGTGAGGGGAAACCCGAGTCCCGGAGCAGAGCGAGGGGAATCCCGAGTCCCGGAGAAGAGCGAGGGGAAACCTGAGTCCCGGAGCAGAGCATTGGGAAACACGGAGTCCCGGAGCAGAACAAGGGGAAACCCGAGTCCCGGAACAGAGCGAGGGGAAACCCGAAACCCGGTGCAGAGCGAGGGGAAACCCGAGTCCCGGTGCAGAGCGAGGGGAAACCCGAGACCCAGTGCAGAGCGAGGGAACACCTAGACGCGGAGCAGAACGAGGGGAAATCAGAGTCCCGGTGCAGTGTGAGAGAAAATCCGAGTCTCGGTGCAGAGTGAGGGGAAACCCGAGACCCGGTGCACAAAGAGGGGAAACCCAAGTCCCGGAGCAGAGCGAGGGGAAACCCGAGACCCGGAGCAAGGCAGGGGGAAACCCGAGTGTAGGAGCAGAGCGAGGGGAAACCCGAGTCCCGGAGCAAAGCGAGGGGAAACCCGAGTCCCAGAGCAGAGCGAGGGGAAACCTGAGTCCCGGTGCAGGGCAAGGGGAAACCTGAGTCCCGGAGCAGGGCGAGGGGAAACCCGAGACCTGGAGCAGAGCGAGGGGAAACCCGAGTCCCGGAGCAGAGCGAAGGAAAACCCGAGTCCCGGTGCAGAGCGAGGGGAAACCCGAGACCTGGAGCAGAGCGAGGGTAAACACGAGACCCGGTGCAGAGCGAGGGGAAAACCTGAGTCCCAGAGCTGAACGAGGGAAACC
>NW_025186494.1:0-2953 GCF_004010195.1 Chiloscyllium plagiosum | reverse complement strand
TTACCTATTATTTACTATCTATACTACTTAACTATGTGATCTGCATACATGGCTTGCAAGACAAAGCTTTTTACTGTGCCTCGGTACACTTGACAATAAATTTAATTCAAATTCATTTCAACTACTTAGCTGATTAACTGCATAAAAATGATTCCATTTCAGCTCCTCGCAAACCGCGTTAGGGAACTGGACTTGGATGAACTTCGGATCATTCGGGAGGCAGAGGGGGTTATTGGCAGGACTTAGAGAGATAGTCACTCTCCAGATAAAAGAAAAAAACAGATGGATAACAGTTAGGAGACAGAAAGGGAACCGGCAGGCAGTGCAGGCATTCCCTGTGGCCATTCCCCTCAACAATAAGTATACCGTTTTGGATACTGTTGGGAGGGGAGGACTTACCAGGGGAAAGCAGTGGGGCACCTGCTGCTCAGAAGGGAAGGGGGAAGAGGAGCAGAGCAGTAGTCATTGGGGACTCGATAGTTAGGGAGACAGGTAGGAGGTTCTGTGGGGACGAGAGAGACTCACGGTTGGTGTGTTGCCTCCCGGGTGACAGGGTCCGTGATATCTCTGATCGTGTTTTTGGGATCTTTCGGGTGGGGGGGCAGAGAGAGCAGCCCCAAGTCATGGTCCATATTGGCACTGGCACCAACGACATAGGTCAGAAGAGAGATGGGGACTTGAGGCAGAAATTCAGGGAGCTAGAATGGAGGCGTAGAGCTAGGACAAACAGTTGTTTTCTCTGGTTTGCTACCCCTGCCACAATCTAGTGAGGTGAGGAATAGGGAGAGAAAGGAGTTGAACACGTGGCTACAGGGATGGTGCAGGAGGGAGGGTTTCGGTTTTTGGATAATTGGAGCTCTTTCTGGGGGAGGTGGAATCTCTACAAGCAGGATGGTCTTCATCTAAACCAGAGGGATACCAATATCCTGGGTGGGAAATTCGCTAAAGCTATTAAGGTGGATAGGAACCAAAATTGTAGGACTGAAGAGGATGAGAGTAGGGAATTCCAAAATCAAGTATCTAACACTGGCAAGTGAGAAACTGGTTTGAAGTGTGTGCGTACTTCAACGTGAGGAGCATCTGAAATAAAGTGGGTGAACTGGCAGCGTGGGTTGGTACCTGGGACTTCGATGTTGTGGCCATTACGGAGACATGGATAGAGCAGGGACAGCAATTGCAGGTTCCAGGATTCAGATGTTTCAGTAAGAACAGAGAAGATGGTAAAAGAGGGGGAGGTGTGGTATTGTTGATCAGGGACAATATTAGTTGTAGAAAGGATGTTTGGGACTTGTTAACTGAGGTAGTTTGGACTGAGGTTAGAAACAGGAAAGGAGAAGTTACCATGCTGGGAGTTTTCTATAGGCCTCCGAATAGTCCCAGAGATGTGGAGGAAAGGATAGCAAAGATGATTCTCAATAGGAGTGAGAGAGGCAGGGTAGTTGTCACGGGGGACTTCAACTATCACTCCAGTACGAGTACTATAGATGGGTCAGTTTTTGTCCAGTGTGTGCAGGAGGGCTTCCTTACACAGTAGGAGGGCTTCCTTACACAGTATGTAGACAGGCCTACAAGGGGCTAAGCCACTTTAGATTTAGTATTGGGTAACGAGCCTGGCCAGGTGTTAGGTGAGCACTTTGGAGACAGCGATCACAATTCTGTCAGGTTTACTTTAGTGATGGAAAGGGATAGGTGTACTCCACCGAGCAAGAGTTACAGCTGGGGGAAGGGAAATTATAATGCAATTAGGAAAGATTTAGGAAGCGTAGAATGGGGTAGGAAACTGCAGGGGATGAGCACATTAAAAATGTGGAGCTTATTCAAGGAAAAGCTCCTGTGTGTCCTAGATAAGTATGTACCTGTCAGGCAGGGAGGAAGATATAGAATGCATGAGCCGTGGTTTACTAAGGAAATGGAATTCCTGGTCAAGAAGGAGGCTTATGTTAGGACAAAATGGGAAAACTCAGGGTGCTTAAGGATTACAAGGAAGTCAGGAAAGACCTAAAAGGAGAGCTCAGAAGAGCCAGGAGGAGACATGAGAAGTTGTTGGCGGATAGGATCAGGGTTAACCCTAAGGCTTTCCATAGGTATGTCAGGAATAAAAGAATGACGAGAGTTAAATTATGGCCAATCAAGGATAATAGTGGGAAATTGTGTGTGGAGTCAGAGGAGATAGGGGAAGCACTAAATAAATATTTTTCGACAGTGTTCACTGAAAATGAAAATGTTGGCAAGGAAGATACAGAGTTACTTGCATCTAGACTAGAAGAGACCGAGGTTCACAAGGAAGAGGTATTAGAAATACTGCAGAGTGTGAAAATAGACAAGTCCCCTGGGCCGGATGGGAACTATCCTAGGATTCTCTGGGAAGCAAGGGAAGAGATTGCCAAGCCTTTGGCATTGATCTTCAAATCATCATTGTCTACAGGAATAGTGCCTGAGGACTGGAGGATAGCAAAAAGACAACCCTGGTAATTACAGACCAATGAGTCTCACTTCAGTTGTTGGTAAAGTGTTGGAAAAGGTTATAAGAGATAGGATTTATAACCATCTAGAAAAGAATAATCTGATCAGGGACAGTCAGCACAGTTTTGTGAAGGGTAGATTGTGCCTAACGAATCTTATTCGTTAGCGTTCGCTAAGGTTTCCCACAGTAGGCTATTATACAAAATGCAGAGGAATGGAATTAGATCAGTAATTGGCTTGCTGAAAGAAAACAGAGGGTTGTAGTTGATGGAACATGTTCATCTTGGTGTCCAGTTACTAGCGGTGTACCGCAAGGGTCGGTGTTGGGTCCACTGCTGTTCGTCATTTTTATAAATGACCTGGATGAGGGCTGAGAAGGGTGGGTTTTGCAGACGACACTAAGGTCGGTGGAGTTGTGGATAGTGATGAAGGATGTAGTAGTTTGCAGGGAGACATGTTCTGGATTAGAACATAGAAGAATACAGCGCAG
>NW_025186493.1:0-2953 GCF_004010195.1 Chiloscyllium plagiosum | reverse complement strand
GGGATGGTCACTGAGGATTCCACAATGTTCAGATTGATTTGACGCCCCCGTCAGATCCTGAACTGTTATGTGTCCATGAGCATCAAGAACCAAACTCTATTGAGGCTTGTGCTTTAAAGTGTCAGTAATATTCATGTAAAAAGACTGCCTGACACTGCACATTTCCACAGTAAAATAAGAGTTCATTGAGCACCTCACGCTGGTTTCACAGGAATATGAGGAAATCATTCGGCCCATTGACACTGTCGGAGAAGAACAGGGACAGCCCATTCAGTGCCTCCAGCCTATTACTCAGGAAGAGAATGAGTCTAGTGTGACGGACCACACCAGAGCCCCTCGACAATATTTGAAGGCGTAGCCGAGACTCTAACGTTTTCTTATTTTAAAGGAAATTTAAACTGTCTGTTCTAGATACAATGTGACTGGTCAAACTACTCACTGTGAAGCAAAACACTATTTACTTAAACACGAAAGATGAAATAAAACCAAAGAAAGCATTTTGAATAACGTAATTCTATTGGACTAGTTAACAGAATAACAGATCTAGGAACTATTACTAATGAACTGTTCCAATCAAGGAAAATTCCATAAACACAGCCCTTGGCAAAAAGTAAATTTCAGACACAGAATGTCACAATTACTTCTCCAATCCAGGAAGAAAACTGTATCAAGAGAAATTTTAGCAAGGTAGCAGCCAGGAGATAGTCACTGAATTTTCCAACTCTGTTGAGACGCCAATAGTTTCTGATGTTACTGAGAAAGCAAAACCCAGAGATCCTAATCGGTGAGAGCTGGCCACCCCCATTCAGGTTGCATTAAAATAAACCCAAGGCCTCCCTAGCTGTTTACTCAGTGGTCGTAACTAGCCAACTTGGTAACGGTCATTCAATCACTCGCTTAAAAGAAACCAGAACAAAATAACCTCTTAAAGCTGCCGCATCATCACACTTGTCAGCAAATTGAGCTGTCAAATAGGAACCAGGGATAACCCAGTCATGCCTTTGGCCCTGTCCAATCAGACGAGGAAGAAACCATTCAGTCCTTTAAGTCACTTACACAGAAACAGGAGGAGACCATTCCAAATTCAATGCACTTACACGGGGCAGAATGAGGTAATTGATATTGATTCCTGATGAATAGCTTATGCCTAAACGTCGATTCACCTCATGTGCATTTCCAACAAACCACATTCTACTCTGATCTCCAGCATTCACAGTCCTCGCTGTCTCTTAATTGATGCTCTAATATGATGACCAAGTGGAGCAGAGGCTGCACTGACAGACTGCTCCACGTTGTTCCTCGTGGCTCCGTCGGTCATGAAACACACGTGAGACTTTAACGCAGTTTTCTAGTGGATAAACTATTAGGAAAGTCACGTTAGGCTGATGAATGGACTCTCTAAGTTCAAATAATGCTGACCTTGTTCATGTTCATGTTGTCGAGTGCACGTCCTGTTCAGTGTAACATATGTGCCTTACTCTGTCCAAGCCTAATTCCACCCTATGATCTGCCTGTCCATGCTTACTATGATCTGCCTCCACTGCTCATATATAAAGTGTTTTCCTGTACTGAGGTACATGTGTCAATAAATCAAACCAATCAATCCTTTGTAAAGTGTGGAAGTTCTCTCCCTATCAATGTCTCTTATGGAAGTAAATGATCGCTCTACTCCTCCTGTTTAGCGTCACCATCTCTTCATCTCTCACAGCTCTACTGATTAAACACTCAGCTTATACACTACATCCTCGTGATACAATCATGTGCGTCTGTGGTAAGGAGATCATTCCTTACAACGGAGATCAAATTTGCAGAGAGTGTCCCAGCCACTCTCTCAGCAAGGATCTACAACAGCAGGAAGATGGAATTACTTACGAACTTGAATCATCTAACTATGAAGGAGAGCATACCATTGACTGCACCCATTACTGATACAGGGTTTGATTCGGAGCAGTCAACATAGACTTGTGAGTTGGAGATCATTGTCCCCAAATTTGTTAGAATTCATTGATGAAGTGACCAAGAAGGTTGTTGAGGGCCGAACGGTAAACGTAGTCTCTGTGGGTTTCAGTAAGGCCTTTGATAAGTTTCCACATGCTCTGGAAGGTTCCATCACGTGGAATGCTGAAGGAACTGGCCAATTAGATACACAATTGGCCTGATGGTAGGAAACAGAGGGGTTTGTGGAAGGATGCTTATCAGACTGGAGGCTGGGTCTATTGCTGTTCATTATGTATGTATTGTTTGAGAATGTCAAAGGTATGATTAGTCAGTTTGCAGATGACACTAAAATGAGTGGTAGCGTGATCAGTGAGGAAGTGTATCAGAAATTGCAGCAGACCCTTAATCAGGTGGGCAAGTGGGCCGAGAAATGGCAATTGGAATTTAATATAGAAGTGTGAGGTCTTGCATTTTGGAAACTCAACTCAAGGTAGGAGTCTCACGGTGATTTGGACGTCCTTAAGGGGTGAAATGGGCAGAAAGACCTTGGCGTCCTGGTGCACGGTTCTCTGAGAGTCGAGTCACAGGGAGACAGGGCAGTGAAAAAGGCATTTGGCACACTGGCCTTCATCAGGCAGGGCATTGAGTATAGAAGTTGGGAATTTATGTTGCAGTTATACAGGACTTTGGTAAGGCCGCACTTGGAGTATTCTGTTCAGTTTTTGTCACTTTGTAATAGGGACAATTTTATGAATTCAGTAAGAGCACAGAAGAAATTCCCATGGATGTTGCCAGGACCCAAAGGTCGAAGTTATAGATAGAGGTTGGACAAGCTCGGACCTTTGCTTTAGAGTGTAGGACACTGAGGGGGGACCTTACAGAGCTGTATATGATCATAAGTGGTATGGATAGGGTGAATGCTCTCAGTCCTTTTCCAAGGTTTAGAGAATTGTGGACTAGAGGGATCAGTTTACGTTGAGAAGGGAGGGAATAAAAGGGAACCTGAGAGGGCTGG
>NW_025186492.1:0-2953 GCF_004010195.1 Chiloscyllium plagiosum | reverse complement strand
GGAATGGAGAATTCTGTTTGCTCAGGATCTGGACAGCTGCAAGAGCGAGAGACGCTGACAGAGGCAGCAATTAGACCCACACAGTGAGGGATACCACATGGAGAGAGACTGAGTGATATCACCAGAGTGCAGGAAGGTATCAGGATCACACAATGGGCATGATGAAAGGGTTGTGACTCATGGTGCACTGGGATGAGTCCTCACTGACGGGTGAGCTATGAGTGGGACAGGTGATGGCCTCGTGCTATTCTCCCCTGAATGTTCATCCAGATGTTAATGCCGGTGTCCAGTATAACCCATCTAACTGCTTAATATCCTTTCAGGAGGGAAATCTGTTATAGGCAGCGGGTCTGGCCTACACATGATCCAGACCCAGAGCAGTGGGGTTGACTCTATGTACAGGACTTTAAACTGACAGAGAGGATGCAGGGCCAGGGTTCAGGTGAAAGGAGCTTTCCAACTCCAAACAGAAATGGCGATGTAGCTGAAGACAAGCAGAAAGGAACAGGGAGAGACAGAGTTTAACTGAAACTGGACATCAGTGAATTGGACTGTGACAAGAAATTATGGAAAGAGTCAGTCGTAATGTTCTTTTTTGCACTGGATAAAGTCTCTGCAATAAGGTGGATGGACTGTGGCACAGAGATAAATGCGATTTAGTGGTGACAGGGTGAACAAAAGGTGGAACATGAATATTCTATTGTCCACCTCCTTGAGGGGTCTCAGGGAGTGCAGGATGGGTAACCCTGACAGTAATGGGTAACAAAGGCATTACAGAGAAAGCATTTGGCCCAAGATTATGCAGCTGAATCAGCCTGAATGCAGATTCTGGGTAGCACGTGTCATAAACACAAGCAGGAGAAAAGTTTAGAGGCTGCCTAACAGCATTTCATTGCTCAACCCTGTTACACATTCCAATGAATTCCTGTGTAACGCAAAGGCACTGTGACCATTTTGGGAGACTTCAGTCTTTGTATAATCTGGGACAGTCACATTGGCAAAAGTGATGTTCTCCAAACTCCTCTTTGTTTGTGTCAGTGTTTGTTTGAATAACACGTTGTGCAAATGGCCAGGGACGTGACTATCTCAGATCGACCGTTGGATGATGACGCTGAGGGAAGAAATAATGTCACATTGAGATATCCTCTGGGAAATTGCAGTATAGTGGAATTCAGTGAGATGATGGATTTTTAAAGTGACTATAAAGCACACCCTACAATCACAACCAAAGCCATTTACATGTGTTTGAGAGGAGAACTGACCAAGGTAAACAGGGGAAACAGTGAAGTGTATGGCTGGAAATGGACAGTGGAAAACATTCACAGTCATAGAGATGTACAGCACAGAATCAGGGCCTTCGGTCCAACTCATCCACGCCACCCACATACCCTAACATAATCTCGTCACATTTGCCAGCACTTGGCCCAAATCCCTCTCCACCCTTCCTGTTCGTGTACCCATCCTGATGCCTTTTAAATGCAGTTACTCTACCAGTCTCCACCACTTCATCTGGCAGGTCATTCCATACAATCAACACGCTCCACATCAAAACATTGTCCCTTACATTCCTTTTATCTCTTTCCCCTCTCATCCTGAACCGAGGCACTGCAGTTCTGGACTACACCACCCCAGGAAAAAGACATTGACTGTTAATCCTAACCATGCCTCTCATGGCTTTATAAACCTCCATATGGATACCCCTCAGCCTCAGACATTCCAGGGAAAACAGCCCCAACCCATTTAACGTCTCCCTTTAGCTCAAATCCTCCAATCCTGTCAGCATCTTTGTAAATCTTTTCTGAACCCTTTCAATTTACACAATATCCTTCCAATAGGGAGGAGACAAGAATTTCATGCAATATTCCAACACTGGCTTATCCAATGTCCTGTACAGCCACAACATGACCTCCCAACTCCTCTACGCAATGCACAGATCAGTAAACACAAGCATACCAAACACCTTCTTCACTATCCTATCGACCCACAATTCTCCTTTCAAGGAACAATGAACCTGCACTCCAAGGTCTCTTTGTTCAGAAACACTTCCTGGAACCTTAAAATTAAGTGTATAAATCCTGCGAAGAGTTGCTTTCCCAAAATGCAGCACCTATTATTTATCTAAATGAAGCTCCATCTGCCACTCCTCAGCCCATTGGCCCACCAGTTCACCATCCCGTTGTAATGTGAAGGAACATTCTTCACTATCCACTACACATCCAATTTTGGTGTCACCTGCCAACTTACTAACTATACCTGCTATGTTCACATCCAAATCATTTATATAATTAATGGAAAGTAGTGGACCCAGCACCGATCCTTGTGGCACTCCACTGGTCACAGGTCACCAGTCTGAAAAAACAACCTTCCACAACCACCCTCTGTCGTCTGCCTTCGTGCCAGTTCTGTATCCAAATGGCTGGTTTTCCCTGTATTCCATGAGATCTATCCTTGCTCTCCAATCTCCCATGTGGAAACTTTTCGAATACCTTACTGAAGTCCATATCACTCACACCCACCGCTCTGCCCTCATCAATCCTTTTGTTACTTCTTCAAAAAACTCAATACCTTGAGACATGATTTCCCACGAACAAAGCAATGCTGACTATCCCCAATTAGACATTGCCTTTCTTAACACATCTAACTCCTGTCCCTCATGTATCCGGCCTTCAACGTGCCGACGACTGACGTCAGGCAAACCAGTCTGTAGTTCCCTGGCTTTCCTGACCACCCGTCTTAAACAGTGGCACCACATTAACCCAACCTCCAGCCTTCTGGCACCTCACATGTGTCTATCGATAATACAAATATTTCAGCAAGGGGCTCAGCAATCACTTCTCTAGCTTGCCACAAAGATCGAGAGTATACCTGATAAGGTCCTGTCGATTTATCCACCTTTATATGTTTCAAGACATCCAGCACGTCCTCCTCTGTAATGTGGACATTTTGCAAGATT
>NW_025186491.1:0-2953 GCF_004010195.1 Chiloscyllium plagiosum | reverse complement strand
CGAGTTTGGTGCCTGATCGGGGTTTAATATCTGCCCCGAGTTTGGTGCGTGACTGGGGTTTAATATCTGACCGGGGTTTGGCGCCTAACCGGGGTTTAATATCTGACCGGGGTTTGGTGCCTGACTGGGGTTTAATATCTGACCCGAGTTTGGTGCCTGACCGGGGTTTAATATCTGACCCGAGTTTGGCATCTGACCGGGGTTTAATATCTGACCGGGGTTTGGCACCTGACCGGGGTTTAATATCTGACTTGAGTTTGGCGCCTGACCGGGGTTTAATATCTGACCCGAGTTTGGCGCCTGACTGGGGTTTAATATCTGATCGGGATTTAATATCTGACCGGGGTTTGGCGCCTGACTAGTGTTTAATATCTGACCCGAGTTTGGTGCCTGACTGGGGTTTAATATCTGACCGGGGTTTGGCGCCTGACCGGGGTTTAATATCTGACCCGAGTTTGGTGCCTGATCGGGGTTTAATATCTGACCCGAGTTTGGTGCCTGACTGGGGTTTAATATCTGACCGGGGTTTAATATCTGACCGGGGTTTGGCGCCTGACTGAGTTTTAATATCTGACCCGAGTTTGGTGCCTAACTGGGGTTTAATATCTGCCCCGAGTTTGGTGCCTGACTGGGGGTTTAATATCTGACCGGGGTTTGGCGCCTGACTGGGGTTTAATATCTGACCGGGGTTTGGCGCCTGACCGGGGCTTAATATCTGACCCGAGTTTGGTGCCTGACTGGGGTTTAATATCTGACCCGAGTTTGGCGCCTGACCGGGGTTTAATATCTGACCGGGGTTTGGTGCCTGACCGGGGTTTAATATCTGACCCGAGTTTGGTGCCTGATCAGGGTTTAATATCTGACCCGAGTTTGGCGCCTGACCAGGGTTTAATATCTGACCCGAGTTTGGTGCCTGATCAGGGTTTAATATCTGACCCGAGTTTGGTGCCTGACCGGGGTTTAATATCTGACCCGAGTTTGGTGCCTGACCGGGGTTTAATATCTGACCCGAGTTTGGTGCCTGACCGGGGTTTAATATCTGACCCGAGTTTGGTGCCTTACCGGGGTTTAATATCTGACCGGGGTTTGGCGCCTGACTGTGTTTTAATATCTGACCCGAGTTTGGTGCCTGACTGGGGTTTAATATCTAACCCGAGTTTGGTGTCTGACCGGGGTTTAATATCTGACCCGAGTTTAATATCTGACCCGAGTTTGGCGCCTGACCGGGGTTTTATATCTGACCGGGGTTTGGTGCCTGACCGGGGTTTAATATCTGACCGGGGTTTGGTGCCTGACCGGGGTTTAATATCTGACCCGAGTTTAGTGCCTGACCGAGGTTTAATATCTGACCCGAGTTTGGTGCCTGACTGGGGTTTAATATCTGACCGAGGTTTAATATCTGACCGGTGTTTGGTGCCTGACTGGGGTTTAATATCTGACCCGAGTTTAATATCTGACCCGAGTTTGGCGCCTAACCGGGGTTTAATATCTGACCGGGGTTTGCTGCCTGACCGGGATTTAATATCTGACCGGGGTTTGGCGCCTGACTAGTGTTTAATATCTGACCCGGGTTTGGTGCCTGACCGGGGTTTAATATCTGACCCGAGTTTGGCGCCTGACCTGGGTTTAATATCTGACCCGAGTTTGGCGCCAGACCGGGGTTTAATATCTGACCCGAGTTTGGTGCCTGACCGGGGTTTAATATCTGACCGGGGTTTGGCGCCTGACTGGGTTTTAATATCTGACCCGAGTTTGGCGCCTGACCGGGGTTTAATATCTGACCCGAGTTTGGCATCTGACCGGGGTTTAATATCTGACCGGGGTTTGGCGCCTGACCAGGGTTTAATATCTGACCCGAGTTTGGCGCCTGACCGGGGTTTAATATCTGACCCGAGTTTGGCGCCTGACTGGGGTTTAATATCTGACCAGGAATTAATATCTGACCGGGGTTTGGCGCCTGACTAGGGTTTAATATCTGACCCGAGTTTGGTGCCTGACTGGGGTTTAATATCTGACCCGAGTTTGGTGCCTGACTAGGGTTTAATATCTGACCCGAGTTTGGCACCTGACTGGGGTTTAATATCTGGCCCGAGTTTGGCGCCTGACTGGGGTTTAATATCTGACCGGGGTTTGGCGCCTGACTTGGGGTTTAATATCTGACCCGAGTTTGGCGCCTGACTGGGGTTTAATATCTGACCGGGCTTTGGCGCCTGACTTGGGGTTTAATATCTGGCCCGAGTTTGGCGCCTGACTGGGGTTTAATATCTGACAGGGGTTTGGCGCCTGACTGGGGTTTAATATCTGACCGGGGTTTGGCGCCTGACCGGGGTTTAATATCTGACCGGGGTTTGGCATCTGACCGGGGTTTGGCATCTGACCGGGGTTTGGCATCTGACCGGGATTTGGTATCTGACCGGGCTTTGGTATCTGACCGGGCTTTGGTATCTGACCGGGCTTTGGTGTCTGACCGGGCTTTAATGTCTGACCGGGATTTGGTATCTGACCGGGATTTGGTATCTGACCGGGATTTGGTATCTGACCAGGGTTTGGTATCTGACCGGGGTTTGGCATCTGACCGGGATTTGGCATCTGACCGGGGTTTGGCATCTGACCGGGGTTTGGCATCTGACCGGGGTTTGGCGTCTGACCGGGGTTTGGCATCTGACCGGGCTTTAATGTCTGACCGGGATTTGGTGTCTGACCGGGGTTTGGTATCTGACCGGCCAGGTTAGACCGGATGCTGCCATTGACTGGTGGATCTTGAGCCGCCTCCTCGAGGCGGTTTCTGCCTGTGACCGTGGATTCCGGGAATACAACCTACAGGCGGTAACCTCCACCATCCACCGCTACTGGCTGCACGAACTGTGTGACGTTTACCTGGTGAGTGAGAAACCATCACCAATACCCGGTTAGCTCTGAGATACTGGCATGTCCTTACAGGCAGCTACCCGCT
>NW_025186490.1:0-2953 GCF_004010195.1 Chiloscyllium plagiosum | reverse complement strand
TCCCACACTGAGGCCGGGAGTTCCAGTCCCACACTGAGGATGGGAGTTCCAGTCCCACAATGAGGCTGGGTGTTCCAGTCCCACACTGAGAGACCGGGAGTTCCAGTCCCACACCGAGAGACCTTGAGTTCCAGTCCCACACTGTGAGACCGGGAGTTCCAATCCCACACTGAGGCCGGGAGTTCCAGTCCCACACTGAGGATGGGAGTTCCAGTCCCACACTGTGACCGGGAGTTCCAGTCCCACACTGAGGATGGGAGTTCCAGTCCCACAATGAGGCTGGGTGTTCCAGTCCCACACTGAGAGACCGGGAGTTCCAGTCCCACACTGTGACCGGGAGTTCCTGTCCCACACTGAGGATGGGAGTTCCAGTCCCACATTGAGACCGGGAGTACCATCCCACACCGAGAGACCTTGAGTTCCAGTCCCACACTGTGAGACCGGGAGTTCCAATCCCACACTGAGGCCGGGAGTTCCAGTCCCACACTGAGACCGGGAGTTCCATTCCAAACTCTGTGACCCGGAATTCCAGTCCCACACTGAGACCGGGAGTTCCAGTCCCACACCGAGAGACCTTGAGTTCCAGTCCCACACTAAGACCGGGAGTTCCAGTCCCACACTGAGACCTGGAGTTCCAGTCCCACTCTGAGACCGGGAGTTCCAGTCCCACACTGAGACCTAGAGTTCCAGTCCCACACTGAGACCAGGAGCTCCAGTCCCACACTGAGACCGGGAGTTCCAGTCCCACACTGAGGCCGTGAGTTTCAGTCCCACACTGAGGGGGGGAATTCCAGTGCCACACTGAGGCCGGTAGTTCCAGTCCCACACTGAGACGGTGAGTTCCAGTCCCACACTGAGATCGGGAATTCCAGTCCCACACTGAGACCGGGAGTTCCAGTCCCACACTGAGGCCGGAAGTTCCAGTCCCACACTGAGGCCGGGAGTTCCAGTCCCACACTGAGTCAGGGAGTTCCAGTCCCACACTTGACCGGGAGTTCCAGTCCCACACTGACACCGCGTGTTCCAGTTCCACACTGAGACCAGGAGTTCCAGTCCTGTACTGAGGCCCGGAGTTCCAGTCCCACACTGAGACCCAGAGTTCCTTTCCCACACTGAGACTGGGAGTTCCAATCCCACACTGAGGCCGGGGGACCACTTCAACCAGTTGACCCCTCAGTCTTCTAATCTTTTGTGGTATCAAACCCTTTCTGTCCAACCTTTCCTATAAGACTTCTTGTTCATCCCCTGGTCTTCATCTGGGAACTGCCGCCTCTCAAACCTCCACCAATACGTTTACAGCCTCACCAATGTTCTGTCTATCTGAAGGGTAACATCTTTTTTTGTTCAATTCCTCTTATAGTAAAGGATAGCATCCCATTAGCTTTCTTAATTATGTGCTGTAAGTGCATAGGACCATGCTCCGGTCTCTTTCACTGGAACACCCAGATCCCTCTGCACCTCTGAATTCTGCAGTCGTTCCCTGTTTAAATAATATTCTGCTTTTTCATTGTTCCTGCCAAAGTGAACAGCCTTACATTTTCCCATATTAATGCTCTGTCGCCCAGATTTTTGCCCAGCCACTCCAGCTATCTATTTCCATCTGCGACTTCCAGCTTCTTCTTCACAACATTCTCTCCAGCCTCTCGTACTGTTGTCTGTGAATTTAGCCCCACTCCCCTTATCTACGGGTGTAAACTGTGGAAAATTGAGGCCCCAGCACAGCCTCTGAGTGACTTCATTCATCACAAAGATCCATTTATGCTTGTCTCCTTTTCCTTTCAGCCAGCCAAGCTTTGCCCATGTTTATATATTACCCCCTACACTCTCAGCTTCTATTCTCTACAATAACCTTTGATGTGGCACATGCTCAAATGCTTTCTGGAAATCCAAGCATAGTACATCTGCAGAGTCCCCTTTAACCTTAGCATAATATCCCCTGCAGAAAACTCCCAAGAACTGGTGAAGCTCTGCCTTTCACTTTAGGCCTGAAAATATTTTCCATTTAGATAATTATCAGATTTTCTTTCGAAACCTATGATTGAGTCTGTCTTTTGCACACTTTGACAACCTTAACTGCTCACTGTGCAAAATTATTTTTCATCACGTCACCAATCCAATAATGCCCTTTGGTTCTCAACCCGCCTTCCAATTGGGAAACATTTTATTTTCTTCCTATATGTTCAGTGATTTTGATTTGATTTGATCTATTGTTGTCACATGTACCTTAGTACAGTGGGGAGTTGTGTTTTGCGAGCAGTCCAGGCAGATCTTAGCAAACCGGGACGTACAGATCATGAGGCATTCAGGTTACTCTGCACAGGAGGTGCTCAAAATCAAGATCAACGTTAGCAATTTTTGAGAAGATTTGCAGCTCAGGTTGATGATAAATGGGTTAGTTAGCTCGCTGAGCTGGAAGGTTTGTTTTCAGGCCTTTCGTCACCATGACTAGGTAACATCATCAGTGAGAGTTTCCGGTGAAGTACTGGGTGTATGTCCTGCCTCTCTGTTTATAGGTCTTAGTTTCTTAAGATGGGTGATGTCATTTCCGGTCTTTCAAGGGAAGGTAGATAGGATCTAAATCGATTAGAAGGAGACCACATTGACTGGGACAACACACACATCCTAGGACAGGCGAAACAAAGACGGGGATTCTTAGAGGCATGGCATTCTAACCAGAACTCCATTAATAAACACATCCATTTAGATCCTATCTACCTTCCCTTGAAAGACCGGAAATGACATCACACATCCAGCTCAGTGAGCTAACTTACATACTTTAGATCAATGTTATTTAAAGTTTGAGAGGTCCATTAGCAGCTTAATAACAGCAGGGAAGAAGCTGTTCTTTAATCTGTTCAAGCATCTGTCAGTTGTCTTCTCAACCTTCCACTCTCTTAACATAATGACCCCCAACGTTTCCAATCTATAGGTAAAGTCGTCATGGTCTGATCAG
>NW_025186489.1:0-2953 GCF_004010195.1 Chiloscyllium plagiosum | reverse complement strand
AGGGCTGGAGAGTGGGGTGAACTAATCTGCTCATGGAACCAGCATGGGCACGATGCGCCAAATTATCTTGTGTTGCAATCATTCGGTAATTGCGACTAAAATTAATGAAAAAAAGACTCACACAGGCAGCCATGGATCTGTTTCTGCATCCACCACTCAGTAAGAAAGCAGCTAATCGTTGGAACATCTGTACTTTTAGACTCAGAGCTGTGAGAAACACCTGCAAGGAAATAATAGCAAAATACTGCAGCAGCTGAAATATTTTTTTTAATAAAACAGGCTATGCTGAAAACCTTAGCTGGTCGGGTTTGTGCAGGGAAAGAAGGTAGATGAATATTTTAGCGTGCGCAGACAGACATCAGGAAATAAAAATGAAGCAGATTTTCCTCATCCCTATGATCTGAGAAGCAGAAGGAAAATGGAGTAGATTTGTGACAGTCACAGGCTCTGGGGATGGTAATTGGTGGAAAACTCATAAAGACACAGTCGACAAGAGTTATGGTAAAATAACAAAAAGAGGTATCTAAAATTCATCACTGTCAATCCAGGTAAGAAATTCAGAAGACACAAATATACCTTGGTTTGGGTTTGGTGTGTGTAAATACTCTCCTCTGAACTCACTGTAAATGCAGTTTCGTAAACCCTTCTCTCCCAGTCCAGGAGAGAAATTCACAATCATTGTGTCCTGGTCACAGTCTTGTTCCATGTACTGTGCTATACTGTAGAAGTTGGCGGACGATATCTCAAGTCCAAATGGCACTCCGTCATCGCCTAGTAACACCGGATCCATTGCTCACGCCACCTGAACATGCTTAAGAGAGGATAAAGCAAACATGACTGACAAGAGAAGTCAGTGAGAGCACAGAAACAAAAGGAAAACACCATCTGGTGTAGATTAGTGAAACCTATAGCATTTGGAAGGCTTCAATAACGAGCAGAGTACAACCGAAATGGCAAGATGAGTTATTAAGATTTAGTACGTAAGTGAGTGAACTTGAAATATAAAGAATGGTGCAAGAGTTTGTTCACATATTTAAAAGGTTACAGAGAGAATAGTAGGGTAAAACAATGACTGCAGATGGTGGAAACCAGATTCTTGAGTAGAGTGGTGCTAGAAAAGCACAGCAGTTCAGGCTGCATCCGACTAGCAGGAAATTCCGACGTTTCGGGCAAAAGCCCTTCATCAGGAGTACAGGCAGAGAGCCTGACGGGTGGAGAATTAAATGTGAGGAGGGCGGGGATGGGGAGAAAGTAGAATAGAGTACAATAGGTGATTGTGGGTGAGGATGAAGGTGACAGGTCAGTGAGGAGAGTGGGAGAAGGTAGCTTCAGGGCAGAGGAAATGACCTGGGAGTTGCAGTGGAAGAGGACTCCCTGAGATTCTTGTAGAGAGAGGAGGAAAATTTCTTCAAGGCAGGCATCCTTGCAAGAGTATTCGCAGTAGGGTTAAAGTCAACTCGGTAAAAACAATTACTGCAGATGCTGGAAACAAGATTCTGGAGTAGAGTGGTGCTGGAAAAGCACAGCAGTTCAGGCATCTTCCGAGAAGCCGGAAAATCCGACGTTTCGGGCAAAAGCCCTTCATCAGCAATACAGGCAGAGCGCCTGAATGGTGGAGAGACAACAGAGAGAAGAGTGCAAATTGGTGCACTGGAGAAGACGTAATGGGGAACAACGAAATGGTGCAGGTGAACACGTACTTTGCATCAGTTTTCACAATGAAAGACAACAACAAAATATGTGAATTAATAGACACGCAGGGAAGAAGTGAATGAAATGCCAACAATAACCAGAAGATGCCGGGGAAGCTGCAAGATCTGAAGGGATTACGTTACTGAGACCAGATGGACTGCATTCCTGATTTCTGAAGGAGATTGCTGAGGAGATTGTGGACGCATTGGTCGTGATCAGTCAGGAGTCAACGGCGTCAGAGTGGGTCCCAGATGACGGGAAATTTTTAAATGCAACACCCCTGCTGAAAGAAAGGGGAGAGGCACACACAGACTACTGTCGGCCATGCTAACGACAGTGTTGCACAGTACTTGGAAATGGATGGTAAAATACAGCAAAGTCTGCATGTCTTCATCAAGTGGACGTCATGTCTGACAGCTATGCTAGATCTCTTTGAGGAAGTACCAAGTAAGTTAGGCAAAGCAGAGCCAGTGAACGTGATCTAATTCAATACTCATAAGTCCTGTGATAAGGTGCCATACAGCAGACTGCTAAATAAGGTAAAAGCATGCTGTTAGTGACAAGGAGGGGATTGGCTGACTGGCTGAGTGAGAACAGAGGGGTCTTTTACAGGATGGCAGCTACTGATTTTTTAAGACTTGCACAGCCATCGATGTTGAGAGCATGACTATTCAAGTTACACGTTAAACATCTGGACAAAGGAACAGAGTGCATTTTCGCGACAGTTGCACTTGACACAAACGTTCTTTGAGAGATAGGTCGTGTCAAGAAAGCTGGGAAACTTCATAAGATGCTAGGCAGGCGCAGGAGTGGGCAAATAAGTGGCAAATGCAATACAAAATGGGATGTGTCAGGTAATGCAGTATGAGAGGAAGAAGGCAAGCTTCGACTAATTTCTGTTCACGGAAAGCCTTTAGAAATCCGAAGCGCAATGTGATTTGGGAGCGGAATTCAGGAAGGAAAATTCAATTTTATAATTTATATCAAGGGGCCTCAAATACAAGGGCAGAGATGTCCAGTTGAGCATTTATATAGTCGTGGTCAGACTGCATTTGGAATATTGCAGGAAGTTAGGCCCGATATCTAAGGGTATTTCAGAGTCATACAGCAGTTTAGCAGACCATTCACTCCATATATACCATGCAGAACTCATTGCCAAATTAAAATAGACCCGCCAGCCTGCCGTTGACCCAAAAACTTCCAATACATTCTTAATCAGTTACTTATACAAATGACTTTTAAATAATTTAACTATAGTTGC
>NW_025186488.1:1745-2953 GCF_004010195.1 Chiloscyllium plagiosum | reverse complement strand
TTATCAAACTGGTCAGACAGATCAGGAACTAGGTTCATAAACTGCTGAACAAGAAATGTGCTGTGGCTTGGAGGCATAAATGGCACTGGACACACCGCAGATGGGAATGTGCAGACGCTGTGATTGCTAAAGAAAATTCGTGGATCTTATGTTGTTGCCAACTTGGTGATCACGCTGGATGATGGATCGCGGTATGATTCAAACAGCAAAAGGTTGTGAAAGAATAAATGATTCGTTTCATTGTAAAAGTTTTCTGCAGTTCCAATTCAATTGACTGTTTAAAATACTGATCAGAACTTTGTGTGGAGTGTTACATTAAAATTCACAAGCCCACTGGATAAACTATTGCACCCGATCTCTCCTTATTTGTTCCACTTTCATTCGATGTAAATTGATAGAAAGTCAAGATGGAATGTAAGGAGGAAAGAAACGTTACACTCCTTTTCATTATCCCAATATAACTTACAACAGAAACAAATTGCATAAATACAACTTTGATGAGGTATCGATTTATCACAAATCTCCGGTGCAATGAAGGGCAAAAGCAAGATTCGCCATCCAATGTATCCTAAAGATGCGAGGTACAAAGGGAAACCACAGCTGCTTATGATGGAAGTAACAGCCCGAGTAGGATTCAAATCCACACATGCGCAATGAAAGAGCAACCCGTCTCCTTAACCTCTGGGCCACTTTAGCCCAGAGCAATGGCGCTCACATGTGACCACATCAAGATTACATATGGTGCACCTAGGGGATAAGAAATTCCTTGAGCAGAATCGAATCCACGCCATTATGTTTCTGCTTTCAGTGGAAGAATAATACCAGCAAACTCCAAGGGATTGATCTCGTCTTTGGAAGGAATACCTTGTCCTTGATTTATTCCGAGTCGGAAATGTCTCAGAATGAGCCAGCAAACATGAAATACCCGTCACATTCACACGCACATTTAGTCTTGATGCATAATTTCTGCAGACAGTTTCTGTCTCACGTGAAGAAGTATATACGGAGAGAGAAGTAAAGGTGTTGTTTTAGCTCCTTGGGCTTTCTCATTTGGCTGAACCTGAAGTGGATAAATTTCCCCGAAATGCAGTGTTGTTCGTTTTATTTTATTATTTTTCCTGCAACTTCACTTTGTTCATTGCAATGATCGGAAGTGAATTGGATTTATGTGATGAACCCAACATCATGGCGATTGTCCTCCCACCTTT
>NW_025186488.1:0-1085 GCF_004010195.1 Chiloscyllium plagiosum | reverse complement strand
ACACAAATAAATAAAATGCCATCCCCACTAAACGCCGTTAGCATCGTCTCTAATGCCTTAGCTGCTCAGTAAACGCTGGCAGTGCCCTCTCTGATAAAATCTCCGATTCCCTACAATGCAGAAAGTACAGTTCAGCCAATCGAGTCTGTAGGGACACTCTGAACAGCATCTCAACCAGATCTAGCTCCCGTCTCTATCCCCGCAGGCCCCTGGATTTCAAATAAACCTGCTGGAATAACACCTGGCATCGTGTGACTGCTGACCTTATCGCTCTGTTACCCATGGCTAACTCACTTAACTTACTGAATTCACTCTCTGGACACATCAGCGCAATTTAACATGAGCAACCTACCTAACCTACAGACTTAACAGCAGTTCGAACCACTGAGCAAATGTACCATCACATTGAACACTATCTGTATCATTTACACACTGGTAACTCAGCCGAGTGAAAGCAAGCTGCGCCCATCAACCGGAATTCAATGCACTCAGACGTGGTTCTGCGCTGTATAACCTCAGTAGTTCTGCTGGAAATGTTTCTGCACTCAGGTCTGAATGGGTTTACTCTGTTTCCTGCCTCAGATTCCTTCTTTAAATAAACACATTAGTCAGGAACATCTCTATATAATGGTTTTCATTGCAACACAAACACAATGTGCAGTTTGCTGAAGTTACGTGTTTGCACTTTCACTGACACTCTCTGTCCCCAGGAGCTGCAGTCCTTCCCCAGCTGATTCAGACCGCACTGTCTTTCCTGTGACATATCCAATCGAGAATGAAAGGCCAAGCATGAGGGACACTAACCACGATACTATGGAGGACAACATCGAAGGAGGCCCTTCAGCCTGTTGTGGCTGCACTTGTCCAACGCAACTGCTTAACGATCCGAATCAAGTCTTCCATTGTTTAGCCCATAGTATTATATGTTTTGGCATCACAAATTAACATCTCAATTTTTTTTTCCTCTCTGACCCTTTCAGCACATCTACTCAAAACTTTTTGCCTTTTCCCTAAATCTCTTGGCCCCAGTGTTCGATCCCTCCATCAATAATAAACGCTTCTTTCAGTCTATCCTATCCATATCC
>NW_025186487.1:0-2953 GCF_004010195.1 Chiloscyllium plagiosum | reverse complement strand
CCCTGCCTCACCCTCTGAATATAATATATGTCTGTGTTAAGTCAGTTCTCAACCTTCTTCTCTCTGTCGAGAAAATTACAAGTCCCGCCGACTTTCCCTCCATACCAGGCTACATCCGAGTAAATCTCCTCTGCACCCTTTCCAAAGCTTCCATATCCTTCTTATAATGCGGTGACCAGAACTTTACACAATACTCCAAGTGTGGCCGCGCTAGAATTTTGTGCATCTGTAGCTTAACCTCATGGTTCCAGAACACGATCCCTCTATTAATAAAAGCTAAAACACTGTGTGCCTTCTTAGCAACTCTGTCAATCTGGCTGGCAACTTTCAAGGATCTGTGTACCTGGACACCGAGATCTTTCTGCTCATCTCCACTACCAGGAATCTTACCATTAATCTAGTACTTTGCATTCCTCTTACTCTGACCGAAGTGAATCACCTCACACTTGTCCGCATTAAATTCCATTTTCCACCTCTCAGCCCAGCTCTGAAGCTTATCGATATCTCGCTGCAACCTTCTACGTAACTCGTCACTATCCACAACTCCACCAACCTCAGTGTCGTCTGCAAACGTACTAACACACCCTTCTCCACCCTCATCCACGTCGTTTATAAAACGAACAGCAGTGGACCCAACAGCGATCCTTGCGGCTCAGCACTGTTAAGTGGACTCCAGGAGCAACTTTTCCCAACAACGACCACCCTGTGTCTTCTTTCAGCAAGCTAATTACTGACACAAACTGCTTTATCTCCAACAATCCCATTCCTGCGGAGTTTTTACAATACTACAATACAAGCCTACTGTGGGGAACCTTATCGAACGCCTTGCTGAAATCCATATACACAACATCATCTCATCTAGCTGCTTGGTCACCTTCTCAAAGAACTCCATAAGGTTTTTGTGGCACAACATAACCTTCACAAAACTATGCTGACTATCCCTAATCAAATTATTCTTTTCTAGATGATTATAAATCCTATCTCTTATAACCTTTTCCAACACTTTACCAACAACTGAAGTGAAGCTCACTGCTCTATAATAAACAGGATTGTCTCTACTCCCATCCTTGAACATGGGAACCACATTTGCTATCCTCCAGTCTTCTGGCACTATTCGTGTAGACAATGACGATTTAAAGATCAATGCCAAAGGCTCGGCAATCACCCCAATGGCTTCCCAAAGGATACGAGGATAAATCTCATCCGGCCCAGGGGACATATCTACTTTCACACTCTTCAGGATTTCTAATACCTCCTCCTTGTGAACCTCAATCACACCTCGTCCAGTTGCCTGTGTCTAAGTATTCTCCTCGACAACATTGCCGTTTTCTAGACTGAATACTGTTGAAAAGTATTCAGTTGATGCTTCCCCTATCTCCACTGACTCTGCACACAACTTCCCACTAATGTCCCTGATTGGCCCTAATCTTACTCTCGTCATTCTTTTATTCCTTAAATACATATAGAAAGCCTTCGTTTTAACCCTGATCCTATCGGCCAACAACTTCTCAAGTCGCCTCCTGGCTCATCTGAGCTCTCTCTTTAGGTCTTTCCTGGCTACCTTGTAACCATTAAGCGCCCTAAATGAGCCTTTGCATCTCATCCTAACATAAGCTTTCGTCTTCCTCTTGACCAGAGAATCTACTTCCTTCGTAAACCACGGCTCCCGCGCTCTACAACTTTCTCCCTGCCTGACAGATTCATACTTATCATGGACACACAGTAGCATTTCCTTGAATTAGCTCCACATATCTAACGTGCCTACACTGCAGTTTCCTTCTCCATCCTATGCTTCCTAAATCCTGCCTAATCGCACCATAAATGACGTTCCCCCAGCTGTAACTCTTGCCCAGTGGTATACACCTATCTATATCTATCACAATAGTAAACTCAACAGAACGGTGAACTCTATCACCAAAGCGCTCACCTACTTCCCAGTCGAATACTTGGCCGGGCTCATTACCCATTACCGAATCTAATGTGACCACGCCCCTTGTTGGCCTGTCTACATAATGTGTCAGGAACCCCTCCTGCACACAGTGGGCAAAATCTGACCCATCTATAGTAATCCTACTATAGTGTTTTCTGCCAATATTTGGAAAGTTGTAGTCCCCCATGACAACTACCCTCTTCCCCTCACTCCTATCGAAAATCATATTTGCTATCCTTTCGTCTACATCTCTGGAACTATTCGGAGGCCTGTAGAAAACTCCCAAAAGCGTAACCTCTCCTTTCCTGTTTCTAACTTCAGCCCATATTACGTCAGTTGACGAGGCCCAAACATCCTTTCTGCAATTGTAATACTGTACTTGACCAACACAGCCACACGTCTCCCTCTTTTACCTTCTTCTCGGTACTTATGGTAATCTTGGAATCTGCAACAACCATTCCTGTCCCTGCTCTGTTCATGTCTACGAAATGGCCACAACATCGAATTCCCAGGTACCAATGCAAGCTGCAAGTTCATCCATCTTATTCTGGATGCTCCTGGCATTGAAGCAGACACACTCCAAACCAAATTCTTGCTTGCTGGTGCCATCTTGCGCCCCTGAAGCTTGATTCTGGACCTCCCTACTATCAAAAATGTCTCTACTTGAACTGCAATTTTGGTTCACATCCCCCTGCTGGATTAGGTTAAACCCAACCCAATAGCCTTAGCGAATTTCCCGCCCCCACCCAAAGATAATGGTACCCCTCTGGTTCAGATGAAGATCATCCTGCTTGTACAGGTCCCACCGACCGCAGAAAGAGCCCCAATTATCCAAGAATCCAAAACCCTCCCTCCTGAACTATCCGTGTAGCCACGTGCTCAACTCCTCTCTCTCTCTATCCATTGCTCCACTAGCACCAGAGCAGGGAGAGAATTTGAAAGAACGGATCGAAGTGTATTATGACCGTGTCATCCAAACGAATGGTTTTCGTTTGAGCTGCAGAAGGGCAGAGACGTGGAAGA
>NW_025186486.1:0-2953 GCF_004010195.1 Chiloscyllium plagiosum | reverse complement strand
CACCTCCATTTAGTTTAAAGTCATGTCTACAGCCTTAGTTATGTGATTCACTAGGACTCTGGTCACAGCACGGTTCGGATGAAGACTATCCCATCAAAACAGGCCCCACAGTACTGATGCCACTGTCCCATGAATTCAAACCTATTTCTCCCACACCAATCTTTCAGCTACACATTTACCTACTTAATCTTACTGATTGTGTGCCAGTTGGCTCAGGTAGTAATCCAGAGATTACCACCTTTTTGGCTCTGCTTTATAATTTAACTCCTAGCTATTCATAGTCCCTTAGATTAAAACTAGGGCAGAGGTTCTGTTATGTTACTAGTACCTACATGGACCATGACCACTGGATCTTTACCCTCCTACTTAAAGTTTCTCTGCAGGCCAGATGAGATATCCTGAACCCAAGCACCAGGCAGGCAACACAACCTTCAGGTCTCTCTATCCTGGTCACAGAATAGCATCTAACTGTACTATTAAACCATTTCTCTTCTCTCCCCCCACTTAAATGGCTTCCTGAACTATGGTGCTTCGGTCAGTCAGCTCATCCTTCCTGTGAAATGTTGGATGAACATATGGTTGAAGAGATGGAGAGAGGAAAGGCTTCAAATTCCTGGGACATTGGTACTGTTGCTAGGGGAGGTAGGACCAGTATAAACTGGGTTGGTTACACCAGGGCAGGAGCTGGACTGTTGCTCTTGGGGCAATATTTGCTAGAGTGGTTGCAATGGGCTTTAAACAAAATTGATGGGGTGGGGTGGGGCAGGAACCTATGTTCAGGGTAATGGAATCAAAAGACATGAACAAACGTCAGAAAAGGGAAATAAGTGGTAGGCAGAGGAAGAGAAAAAGGCCAGAATCAAACAAACAAGGCCACAGTAAAAAAAACCCACAAGAGATGGGACAAGAAACGCTAAAAGACAAGTTAAAATTTTGTCCCTCAACCACAGAACATGCTATCATGGACTAGATGTTATGCAGTGAGAAAGGAATAATTGGTAAATGTACTTGTGAATATCTATCAGCTTCAACATCTCGCTCCAAACCCCAACTGAAAGCAAAACTAATGCTCCTTATATCTAATTGAGTCATTATTTGTTTTAAAGAGCTGAAAGCTGTTTACCCACTGCTTCTAATGCAGACAGACATTCTGGCACCTCTGCAAGAGAAATAGCAGAAAACAAATCTCTCAAGGAACAGTACCATTGCAGCTCATCTGTCACAAATGCCAAAGTTGCCTTCACTCTTGGATAAAGATACATACCAGTATTCTTTGACCAAATCCAGCTTAGAAATACAAGTTGCTTGTCACATCTTCTCGATACACAGTCTTCCAAATATGGAACAAGATACAAATCGGATTGTATATCTGCATTGATTTTCCAGTAGTCCACACAATCATCGAGTGCCATCTGGTTTTGGCAATATCACTATGGGTGAGTTCCATTCACTGCAGCTGACCTTACTTATGCTTTTAATCTCTATGGGAACCTGTTCCAGTTTTACAGGGTTAAGCCTATGAGGATATTGCTTAATCGGAACAAGATTGTGCAGATGTAGATACAGGAAATCAGTTTAGTATTCCCCAGCTTATTCCCACATATGATTTGTAATAACTCTTTCAAGGTAAATCAGTAATTTATCCCAATTTTTCAGAACTTCCTCATTCTTCAAATTAAATGGGACAATGCTAAATTCAGAATCCTCTGAATTTGGTTCTGCAGTTTGAGTTGTAACCAGTAACATATTTTCCTTTTACTTTCCTATCAAAAGGACCATTTGAGCATATTCACGTGACAGCTTTCCTATCTGGCATTTTTGTCATATTTTCACCTCAATTTTCTTGCAATTTTATTAGACCCACTCAATCTTGCTTTGAATGGTTCACCTACAATCTGTGATAATAGTAACACTATCTCCACTAATGAAACTACAAATTTTTGATAAAAACCAAAACAATGCAGGATGTTATAAATCAGAAGTAAAAATAAATTGCTGAAAAAAACGCAGCATCTGTAGTGAGAAATCAGAGTTAACATTCTGAAGAAAGAGTTACTTTACTTGACCTGAAATGTTAACTCCAATTTCTCTACAAAGATGCTGTCAGACCTACTGAGCTTTTCCAGCCATTTGTTTTTGTGCAGGAATTTTTGATCTTATTTGCTTCCTGGTTCATGGCATGTTGTGCAACTTAATTGCTATCATCCATCCTATTTAATCTCTCCTAGCACTTGACAGTCCAAATGTCTTTGAATTCTCGCTCACTGATTTCTCCTTAATTTCAGTGGTTCTCTCACCTCACACCCCAAAATTGCTTCAAAGTGAATTGAATTTAATTGATTCATTAAGTGCATTCATAATTACTAGACAAATTAAATTCCTTTATCCCAATCTTCAGGATAGTCTTAACTTTAAGCCCTGAACATGGTCTTTAAAGTTTGATACCGCAGTTCTATTGCTGTCAGCAATTCTGGACAGTGCACACAGTTAGTTTACTCTAAGCTAGCCATAATTTCCTTAAATAACTTTGATCCTTTATCCGATTGTATCTCTGTGGGTAGTGTGTATCTAGTAAAACATTTGATTATCTCTTCTGCAATGCTTATAGCAGTGATATTGCAAAACAGAATGGCATCTGGAAATTCATTATGGCCAACAAATACAGATTCCCATGTTTTCTTTTAGGGAGGGATTCTATACAATCAATTAAGACTCTTTCAAAATATTCCGCAAATGCAGGAATGAGAATGAAGAGTGCTAGTTTTATCACTGCCTGATGTTTTCCTATTACGCAATGTGAGAGACATGTCTGGCAAAATTCAATCACATCTTTACGCAGTCCAGAGCATTAAACGTTTTGTATTTTGGCTCTAGTTTTCCTTACTCCGAAATGACCTCTGAAATATCTCCAAAGATGTGCAGTTCAGGTGAATTGGCCATGCTAAATTGCCCA
>NW_025186485.1:0-2953 GCF_004010195.1 Chiloscyllium plagiosum | reverse complement strand
TGAGTTCCAAAGTGAATAATTTGCATCACCATTTTCTCCGTAAAACGACATTGAGGAGAGGGAGATATGTGTGAAACATGTCTATAGGCTAGAACATTAAAGAACAAGAAAGTGGTGGCATTGGATCCCTTGAAGAGTATGAATGCAGATAGCTTCCCAAGGTCTGATGATAGCAACTGCAGTTTATTGAGGGAGGCAAGTGAGGCGATTGCTCAGGCTTTGATCAAGAAAGTGGTCCTCTCGAACCACTGAAGAGATCCAGGAGGATTCGGGAGTAGGCTATGTTTTCCCTTATTCAAGAAGAAAAGTAGGGATAAGCCAGGAAACTATCAGCCAATAAATCTCACATCAGTGATGGGATTGTTCTGGAGTCAGATGTAGAGACAGAGTATGCCATGGGTGCTCTCAGTGCTGTGGGTCTAGCGTCATAGAATGATCCAGTTAAAAAACAGAACCTTTGCTCCAACTCGACAATGCCGAAAAGACATCCGAAATTTATCGAATCACATTTGGCCGCATTTGACCCACAAATGCTTCCGATTCAAATCCACAACCAGATGCCTTTTAAATTTTATGATTTTTGCAGTCTTTTACAAATCCTCCGGCAGTTAATTTCGCACATGCGCTATCCTCTCGGCAAAAGGAATTTGCCCCTCAGGTCTCCTTTAAACCGTTCCCCTCTCAGCCTGAAACAGAGACTCTTTCCTTCGGTCTCCCCTACCGTGGAGAAAAGGCAAACACTTTGCACCCTATCCATGCCCATGATGTTTTAATCTTTTATAAGGTCACCCATCAGCTCCAGGGAACAGGAAGAATCAGCCTCTTGAGTCTAATGCTCAACGGCAAACCCGCCAAAAGTGACGATGGACTTATAAATCTTTTGTGGTAACCACAAAAGATTCACAGTGGGTCAATGGTAGCCACAGTGCTGTGGGGCTGGAGTCACGTATGGAGACAACTTAAGTCGGTGGTAATCACCGTGTTCAGCTTCTGGAGTCACGTGCAGAAACAGAGTAGATCATTTCGAAGCAATTTTTCCCACAGTTCTACTTACTGTGACAGAGTTGGTCAATAGTGCACTCAGTGCTATGGTCCTATAGTCCCAGTGCAGGTCAGTCACAACCACAGTGCTGTCAGTCTGAAGTAAAATGTGCAGACAGCGCGGGTGGGTACTGACCACATTACTGTGGGTCTGAGTCAAATGCAGGTACAGTGCAGATGAGTGGTAACCAAAGCACTATGTGTTCGGACCTATACGTAGAGAAGGAGCAGGTCACTGGAAATCACATTGTGGTGTTGCTTGACTGACATTTGTAGATAGAGCAGTTCATAAATAACAATTATGCTCTCCTTTTGGTGTCACATGCAGAGCCAGAGTCGAACAGTGGTACCCACAGTGCTGTGGGTTCAGAGACACAGAGACAAACCACATAGTGGTAACGACTATGCCGTGGGTCTGGAGTCACGTACTGAGCAGTTCAGTGGTAGTCACCGGGCTGTGGGTCTGGAGTCACATTCAGAGATAGGGAAGATCAGTATATTGACAGAGCTGTTGGTCTGAATTCAGATTAGTGATAGAGCAGATTAGTGATAAACAGAGTGTTATGGATCTGGAGTTACATATAGATTGTGCAGTTGACTGCTAACCACAGTGCTTTTGGTTTGGAGTCAAATGCAGAGTGAAAACAGGTCAGGGGAAATCATTGTGCCGTTGTTCTGGAAGGAGATGTTGAGACAGAGTAGATCAGTAGTACCCATAGTGACGTGGATCTGCAGTCATCGTTCATAGAAATGTACAACATAGAAACAAACCTTTCGTCACCCATGACGACCAGATAGCCTAAATCTATCGAATCACATGTGCCAATATTTGGTCCATATCCCTCCAAACCCCTCTTATTTAAAATCTCACTCTGATGTCTTTTAAATGTTGTAATTGTAGCAGACTCCAACACTTGCTCCGCCAATTCATTTCATGGTCGCCCCACGCTTTGAGTGAAAAACATGCCATATAGGTTTCAACTCCAATAACCTGGGTTGAAGACATGGACTATTCACAATACCCATGCCTTTCATGTTTTTATAAGCCTCTGTAAGCTTCCCCCGAAGCCTCTGACACTCCAGAAAACAAAGCAACATCAGTGCCGCTGTGTGTCTGGAGTCATATGCAAAGGGAAAGCGTCGTATTGGTAACCACAATGTTTTTGGGTATACAGACACAGAACGTCAGCGGTAATCACAGTGCTGGGAGGCAGGCGTCACTTGTGGAGACAAAATCGGGGGTAGTAAACAAAATGCTGCCGTTCTGGAGTCAACTGCTGACAGATATCCGTCCCTCAGAGTTATTCGGGGATTCTGACGAAGTTTTCCACAATGAGCTTCAGTAGATTACCATGAAGCAACTATTCCTTCCACAATTTAATTGAATGCAAATTTTGTCCATCTGTCTCGATGCCATTCGAATCTACATCTCATACGGTTTTCATTGAAACGTCTGGAGGAGCTCAGCACGTTTTGTTTGTTCCCTAAATCATAATATTACAAGAAGACATGTCACTCGTCTCCACACCAGAGATGTTAGACCAATAACACAGATTCTACAAGGGAGTGAATGAATGTAAACTGGATTGATTGGGGGCATTTTTCAGAAAATAATCAAGGCAGCAAAAGCAATGCTGGCTTCAAATCTTGGGACTAGAAAATGAGAGCACAGAAGTTCTGGTTCGATTTCACAAAGCTCTGCTGACGCACGATTTGGACTCCTGTGAGCAGATATGTGAACCGGATCTCCAGAAATGTGATATTGACATTGAAGCAAGTAAATTGCATGCGACAAGAATGGCGTCTGCACTTCATGGGTCACGTGATCAGGAGGCCTGCATTCTCTTCAATTTCGAAGGTTAAGGGGTGACATAATTGATGTGTTCAATGGGTCATCAGTAAACAGCAGTGT
>NW_025186484.1:0-2952 GCF_004010195.1 Chiloscyllium plagiosum | reverse complement strand
TTAACGTGGTTTTCAGGGTCTGATGCCTCCTTTTAAAAGCTCCCTGGGATTCAGGAAGTAACACAATTGGTTTAAAGTGTTGTAGGCCTAATCTATCCATGATTTCTTCAACAGCCGATCAGTAAAATTTGACTCTTCGTCTGATTGGATTTCTCTGGGTAGTCCATCCCCCGTGAAGTTAACTATTAACTCCTCTACCATCCTTTCTGCTTCAGAAATCTGGTAGACAAAACTATTTTGATTATCAACTACTGGCTCCCACTTTTAGTTCTCGGGAGGGGATCTACTCAGTTAATTAAAACGCTCATCAAAGATTTTTCCAATGTGGGAATTGGCAACAAAGGTGCTGATTTTACTACTGCCTGTGGATTACATACCGCTTGGCATATCTGACATGCATGGCAAAAAGTTAACCACATCCTTGTGCACTCCAGGCCAATATTTTTGTCCCTGAACAGGAGTCTTACTTACACCTATGTAACATCCTAATTGTAGTTCATGAGCTACCCGTAACACTTCTTGTCTGTGTGTTACCAGCAACACAAACTAGTGCACGTCTGCCCATGTCTCCTCTGTACGAACTTTCTGTGGTCTCGATTTCGTCTTAAGGTTCTGTCAATAAGATAATACCCTTCAGGAATATTTTCTGTCTCCTTTTCTGAGTATGCATCAACATACATATTTTTATTGTCTCCTCTTTCTGTTGTATATCCATGAGTCTTTCAGGATTGAGCACTTCTGCCTGATCCTCTGTCTGTTCAGATTTTTATTGCACCATCAGTTCAAACAAGGTGTGTATTGGCTGAACAACAAATTCTTCATTATTCCCTTTAGTTTCTGCTTCGTTCTGTTACTATACTGTCTGGGAAAATTCTAGATCATTTTTCTTTGTACTCCTCAGTTACCTGTCTTGCTGGGGCTCCTCCACAAGAAAAGGTGTCAGTCCCATTTTGTATCTTGCTAAATCGTTCCTAAGAGCAATCTATATTCCTGGAACTGACACTCTGTCAATCACTCCCATGGTTACGTCCCCAGTCTTCAGTGGACACTTCAACCTATCCTTACCCAGGGCTACGCAGAATTTCTGTCCAAGTATCCCATAACTTACAACTCTCTCAGCTAACAGGTCAGTAAAGTGTCAATACGCTCATCTCTTTCTATTTGAGACTGGTTAGATTCTGTATCTATCAAAAATAAAACTTTTTTCCCTTCTCCCCCTGTTATTTCTGAGCAAACTTTACCCACAGAGACGGATTCTTCACAGAGATCTGGCACACCTCTACTACTTTACTACTTATACTTCCGCAGCTGCATGTACGTTCATTCCTGATAGTTGGCCATTCTATGACATAATTGAGTTATCTTGGTGACAGCCAAATGTTGCATTTTAAGGCAACATATTTCCATTCACGAGTACACTGTGTGCCTGGTAGTAAGTCACATGACAGCTGTTTGCCAGCTTTCACTCTCTCTTCGAGGTATCGTCCACGTTATCACACTTGTAACACCTGCTGCACATCTTCATGACTTTATAATTGCTGATGCCTTCTTTAATGGATATTTCTTTCTATCGCTAACATCTGTCTGTGCCACATTAGTTTGCGTTGTTTTACTGTTAACCTGAAGGCTGGTGGTTGCAACTCAGCCGCGGGCCCAGACTTTTTCTCAATCGCCTTCTCAGTCAAGATACCAAAAACGAAAAGTAGGAAAGAGTACTTCTTAACCATAATGGATGTGGCTACCAGATTTCAAGACCCAACTTCATTATGGAGTATCAAGGCAGAAAGGGTAGACGGGGAATGCATAGCTTTCTTCACACGGTAAGGGCTACTAAACAGAGATTCGGTCAGAACACGGGTCAAAGTGTACTGCTACGCTGTTTAAGGAGGTTATGGATAGTTTAGGTATGCAACAATTCAAATGCAGTGCATATCAGGCGTACTCCCAGGGAGCTTTAAAAAGGCAGGATCAGACCGAGAAGACCATGTTAGGAGCATATTGTCAGAATGACCCGAATAACTGAAATTAATTAAAGAAAAACTGACAGAGCCAAAGTCTGGAATCTCAGTCCTAGATTATGTATCAGAGGTGAGGGAGAGATTAAATCGAGAAAGTGATTTAGCTAAACAGCACAAAAAGAGGGCGCAGTATAGAGTGATGCAGGTGCAAGATGAAAGCGCTGAGATTCAGAGGTTTTCACGAGGAGATTGTACTCCTGCAGGAAGATGAAGATGAGATTGAACTGCCAGTTTACTTTTTGGAGAAACTCAGCATCCACCAGAGAAAGTGCACCATGATCGAGAAAGGACTATTGAACCTTACAATATTTTAACCTGTCCGTCATGAATAATGTGTGAGAAATGTCTGTGTTCTTCTCACTTCCTGATCTTTATGTTCCTCCATGTGAATTCTGACCATCTCTGGAAATGAATGTATAAATTCCTCCAGTAGAATAACCTCTCTTAGAGCCTCAAATATTGTATCTATCGATAAAGCACACAGGAAACCATTAACAATCAATGTTTAATTTTTTTCAAACTCAACGTAAATCTGAGTTGGTTCCTTCTTTCCGTTTCGGAACTGAAGTCTTTATGCTTCTGGTACCAATTCATAAGCACTTAAAATAGCGTATGTGCCTTGTTGAGAATCTCTTGACCGCCTCATCTGTCAGCACAGCAAATACCTCACTAGCTCTGCCTACCAGTTTACTTTGAACTAACATGACCCATAAATCCCCGGATCACTCCACCTGCGTTTCCAATTTTCAAATTAAATAAAGAATGCTTTAACATCTTTATCATCAAAATCTGGCAGGGTGTTGACATGTTCATGTATATCACTCCCTTCTCTTTAAATCTCCATTCTGTTAATTTCATTTTGCTGACAAAGTGGCTACCTCTGAAGTTCAAATTCTCTTTATTTTGTCTCCCTCTTTCTTCTCTCTCGCTTTCT
>NW_025186483.1:0-2952 GCF_004010195.1 Chiloscyllium plagiosum | reverse complement strand
GGCTACCCTGAATTACGTACCGCGTAATAGTTGTGAGTGGGTTAGCTCAGTTGAGTGGACGGCAGGTTTCCGATGCAGAGTGACACCAACAGCATTTGCTTAGTTCAGGTGCCAGCTGACGTCATCATGAAAGCCCCGAATTCTTAATCTTGTCACTTGACTGAGCCAGGGTGACCCTCAGGTTAAAGTTCTCTCTCTCTTCCTCCCATTCATCCTCTTCTGAGACAGCAGTCCGATAATCTTCTGGGATTTTGGCAATTTTAATTTCAACATTTCAATAGTGTACTGAGAAGGGAATAATGGGAATCTAGCTCTGAGAGGCCAATTGAGCAACAGTGAACAACTCTGAATGATGGAGAGGGACAGAACTGATTCAGAGACGCGGGATAAAAAAGTAGGGTGGTAAGAGATACAAGCAGGCTACAATGATTTGGTGAAAATACCTTAGAAGGATGACAAACATTCAAAAAGAACTTGAAGAAACTGCTAATGTTTCACAGTCCTGTCTGGCAAAAAATAAAATGCGAAAGCAGGCCCTGCCATGGCTAACAGGGTACTGGATCCCAGGAATAGGTGTGCAAATTGGCTGTAAGAGCAGTAGATATGAAGACTGGGAGCAATTCAGATTTCAGCAAAAGAGGACTGTGGAATTATTTAAGTGAGAAAAACAAACTCTAAGGGAAGGCTTGAGGGAAAATACAAAATAATTGTTAAAGTTCGTAAAGGTATACGAAGAGAAACAAATAAAGAAAAAAATCGCTTACAATAAAACAGGGAAGTTATAATGTGGAATAATGATATGACACACCAATTAACTATATATTTTAATTGTATCATCACAAACGATGACAAAAATATTATCTCTAAAATGCCTCTAGATAATAAGGGTAATGAATTGAAGGATATCAGTATTAGCAGAGAAATTAATGGGGTTAAAAGCCAACAAATCTCAGCACCTGATAATCTATACCCCAGAGTACTTAAACTTACCCGAGATAAAGTGGATGCATTCTGAACCTACAGTCCTGAATCCAAATCGAGTAAATTTAAGATCCTATCGACTCTGGAACACTTTCTATGGCTTAGCGAATGGTAGCTACTGTGAACTCATTATTTTAAAAAGGTGGTAGAGAGAAAACATAGAGTAATAAACCAGGTAGCCTAACATTGCAAAACAGAGACACATTGGAAGCAGTCAGCAAAGATATGCAAAAGCTGAGAATCTGAGAAACCAGAGCTGGTGCCTTTGTACACAAGTCTCTGAAAGTCAGCATGCAAATACAGCAGGAGGTGAGGACGGCAAATGGTATGTTGACCGTTGTAGCGAGAGTATTTGAGTACAGGAGGAGGGATCTCTTTCTTAAATTTTGCAGTGTCATGGTGCCATCCCATCCGGGATTATTGAGTGCAGTTTTGGAATATTTAACTGAAGATGGCAGCATAACAATTAGATTATTTCCTGGGATGGCAGGACTGACAGGATGGATTGGTTAAGATGAAAATTATTGGAGTTTATTAGATTGAAGTAGAATGTCATAAAGAAAACTTATTGAATTGTAGAACGTCGAACAAGATGCTCTGAATGGTCATGGAATTCAGAACTGGGGAGTGGGGTTGTCACAGTTTAAACACATGTGCATGTGTAATATGGGACTGAGCTGACGTTGATTTTTTTTTCAATCAGAGATTGGTGGCCCTGCAGAATTTGTCAACAGCGAAAGCAGTTTAGTCAAAAATATGGAATGTTTCCATGAAGAAGATAGATATAGTGTCGATGGTTAAAGGGAACAAACGGTACGGCTCGAAAGTGACAGCGGGCAGGAGTGCCGGATCAGCCATGATCATACTGATTAGTAGAGCAGGATCGATCATCAGAACAACCTACTGTTTTTCCTATTTTCTGTGTTTCTACTCTGATAGAAGTTGGGATATAAAAACAGAATGATTGGAACTGACACAGGTATCAGCATTACCTTATCAATACTGGGTGAAAATTGTCTAATTCCTTACCGAGCAGCAATCTCAGAGCAGTTTCGCCACACAGACTGCAGCATTTCGAGGACAGGAAGAGTGTTTCTGGAAACTTCTGGACTCGCTACACTTTTCCTCCCATTCCACATTCATCTCAAGTTGTTAATTGATCTGCGAAAAGCAACATTGCCTAGTGGAAATAAGAAAATATCATCGGGAATTTGATGACACTGGAGGAGAGCTTGGGAACGGATGCTGGAATGGTGAATGGTGTGCAAGGGAGAATGAGAGAAACAATGGTGCGAGTTTTCTTGGTGGGGTGATACGTAATGAATGACCCCACCAAACTCCACCCCTCACCTTGCTCAGTTCACTCCTTCCACTCCCATCTCCATTCTCTTAATCTCTTTCATACTGACCTCCAACTCAGAGACAGAGATATCCACGGGGGACACTTTCCCATCAATCTCAGTCACTAATACACACACACAAAATGGCTTCCTAACAGCACATACAGCTCAGAAAAATTAGCAATGATTTAACTCAGTAGCCTGTGTTTTCAGCCCCATTAACATCAAAGGCATATAAACAAAAGTGAATCGACAAATTTAAAAAAAAACAGAAAAAACTGAAACAGGAATCGTGGCGGCTGCTCTCTGCGGCTTAAACTGCGGCCCCAGAAACCCCATGTTTGGGGTTGGATCCCTGCACTGACTAACCATGAAACCTCAAACCAGAATATAGCTCCTGGCGCCGCTCTCTCTCTTAACCCTCACTCACCGCCTGGGGATGGGAGACAACAACATTTCATTCCAACTTCACTTGCGACGCGCATATTCACAATTCACATTAACTGTGCACATGCTCCAGCACCATCCCCGTCTGACTGATGATTTCGGGAGGCAGTGAGGATTGCAGAGGCTGAAGATCAGAGTCGAGAGTTTGATACTGGAAAAGCACAGCAGGTCAGGCAGCATTCGA
>NW_025186482.1:1735-2952 GCF_004010195.1 Chiloscyllium plagiosum | reverse complement strand
GAGGGATATATGGAGGGAGAGGGACAAAGGGAGGAAGGTGAATTCTGCTGAGAGCCAAGTTGGAGTGGGAGACCCAGAGATGAAAGTAGGGACAGAGGGAGTTAAACCCTGCTCCTGAGCTCAGGGCGCAGTGCCCTCCCCTTCCCTGAGGACCAGGGCTTGGGGCTGAGGCCGTCTCTCTCCAGCTCAGTTTCTCCAACACAAAGACACACAACAACAGCGTTCACACTGCTGCTCGGCACGCTTTAATGAACATTTTTATTGTTTACAAATGGAAGTGATGGATACAGTCAGTGGGATGGTGCCTTTTCTCACTGGTTCCTGAGTTGTGAGAAACATTGAAATGTTTCCCTGTAACCCCCCTGTGGGATAGGGATGGACAAACCAGCACTACCCTCAGTCTGTTACCATCGCGACAGGCTACTCCATCGCTGAAACACTGAACTGAAATGAGAAAATCCCGGATGGATTGATTAATGAGGGAATTTGATTGATGGATGGTTTTGGGTGAAGGGATAGTTCAGCACATTCTTCAGCTGCTGCCTGAACTTATTCTTGGGTCACGGCATAAATCGCCGTGTTTGTGCAGCAACTGAGGAGCTGCAGCATGAAGCCCAATTCCCGCACAAAGGGAAGGACATACACAGACTGATACCCAATAAACCACATCCGTCTCCATGTAGAATACAGCATTAACGTTGACCATAACAGGATGAAATTGGCCGAGATCACAAACAGTAAAATGATGGATTTTTTTCGGTTTTTCATTTCAGTGTCAGACTGGGTGTCCCCATTGGTGTGAGCGCGGAGTCTCCTGCAGGCTCTGCTGGTCACTAAAATGTGTCTGACGGTGAGAACACTGAGCAGCAGAATCTGGAGAAATGGGACACATGGGGTTAGAATGTGGTGGAGGAACTCGATTGTGACCCAGACACTCGAGGATCGAACAGCGCCTGTTACATCACAAAACCCGGGCGTGTTCCTCAGCCAATACCGAGCCGTGAGCGTAAAATACCAGGAAATGTTCTTTAAACAGCTCAGCACAGTCACTGCTCCCAGAACCACAGCCGCCGTTTTCTCAATGCAATATTTACTTTTCAGCTTCTGGCAACAAATGGCCACAAACCGATCAAAGGTGAAAGCGACGGTGAACCAGACAGAGCAGTCAGTGGCTGCATAAACCAGGACGGCGTGGATATTACACACGCGGACGGAGT
>NW_025186482.1:0-1180 GCF_004010195.1 Chiloscyllium plagiosum | reverse complement strand
TGATCTGCATACCAGGAGTAGTTCCCCTCCCAGCATGTAGGACTGTGTACACCACCACAGTGCATTGATCTGTAAACCAGGAGCAGTTTCCCTCCCAGCATGTAGGACTGTGTACACCACCCCAGTGCAATGATCTGTAAACCAGGAGCAGTTAACCCCCCCCACCCCCAGCATGTAGGACTGTGTACACCATCCCAGTGCATTGATCTGTTAACCAGGAGCGGTTACACTCCCAGCATGTAGGACTGTGTATCCCACCCCAGTGCATTGACCTGTGAGCCATGAGCAGTTACCCTCCCAGCGTGCAGGACTGTGTACCCCACCCCAGTGCATTAATTTGTAAACCAGGATCATTTACCCTCCCAGCATGTAGGACTGTGTACACCACCCCAGTGCATTGATCTGTACACCAGGAGCAGTTGCCCAAGCATGTAGGACTGTGTCCCCCACCCCAGTGCATTAATGTTTAAACCAGGAGCAGTTATCCTCCCAGCATGTAGGACTGTGTACCCCACCCCAGTGCATTGATCTGTCAACCAGGAACAGTAAAACTCCCAACATGTAGGGCTGCGTACCCCACCCTAGTGCATTGATCTGTAAAGCAGGCACAGTGACCCTCCCAGCGTGTAAGACTGTGTATCCCACCCCAGTGCATTGATCTGCATACCAGGAGTAGTTCCCCTCCCAGCATGTAGGACTGTGTACACCACCACAGTGCATTGATCTGTAAACCAGGAGCGGTTACACTCCCAGCATGTAGGACTGTGTATTCCACCCCAGTGCATTGACCTGTGAGCCATGAGCAGTTACCCTCCCAGCGTGCAGGACTGTGTACCCCACCCCAGTGCCTTAATTTGTAAACCAGGATCATTTACCCTCCCAGCATGTAGGACTATGTACACCACCCCAGTGCATTGATATGTAAACCAGGAGCAGTTACTCTCCCAGCATGTAGGACTGTGTACCCCACCCCAGTGCATTAATTTGTAAACCAGGAGCAGTTATCCTCCCAGCATGTAGGACTGTGTACACCACCCCAGTGCATTGATATGTAAACCAGGAGCAGTTACCCTCCCAGCATGTAGAGCTGTGTACCCCACCCCAGTGCACTGCTCAGTAACACGGTGTTAGATCACTGCCCAGCCCAGGGAAACTTGCAGCCCGGGCTGGAAGTGACAGG
>NW_025186481.1:0-2952 GCF_004010195.1 Chiloscyllium plagiosum | reverse complement strand
TTCGGTCTCGTCTATATTTAGACAAAAAAAAAACTCTCCCCGGGACTTTTCAGGAAGTCTCCCCTCTTCCAAACCCTTTACCCTATCGCAATATATGTTGGGGAAGTTGAAATCACTGAGTATAATCAACCGATTATTATTCTTACACACTTCTGTGAACTGACTACATATTTACTCCTGTATTTTCAGCTGAGTTTTTGGTGGCCGATAATATGGTTCGAGTAAAGTGGCTGCCCTCCCTCAACATTTCCAAGTTCTAACCACAGAGCCTTGTTTGGGACATTTCTACAATCTGATCTCTCCTTATTACGGTAATCAACTGCGTCAGTAATTGCGCGGAACCACCACCCTTTTTACAGCTTGTAAGGTCTCACCCAAAAATCTTTTATCCAGGAAATTTGAGTTAACAATCCAGCCCTTCCCTCAGTCATGTTTCGACAGAGAGCCTATTCACTTGTACGCACTTTGTAAAATTATCTTACTATCTTCAAATAAAAACAAACAAAAGCTTCGAATTCTGTGTTTAAATCAAATTCAAGCCTAACCAAACTTCAAAATGTCAAGTTCTGTTTCTTTCAACAAGTGTGGCCAGGCCTGATGACTCTTTCTAGCGTCTCTATTTATGTGGGATCTTACGTATTTTGGAAAGATCACCTTTTAAACTCCGATGGATATCGGGCACAGTCTCTTCAACTGTTCCTCTGGAGACTATCCCTCGACACGGGGCATTACACTGAAGATTAATGTTTGTTCTTTACGTTAGCTGTGAATAGAGAGTCATTGATTGTATCTATCAGAAAAATGGACTATGTTGATAAAGGTGGTAGTCGTTTAAAATATGTGATATTTGCCTTCAATTCAAAACATAGCAGCAAAATTAATCATCAAATCCCCTCTCACACTGTCGTCGCTGAAATTTGGGATACATCCTCCGAACAGTGATCAGGATTCCACAATCTGTAATTTTTCAGCATGGCAGTAGGTATGTCTGTTCAACAGACACTGGAGATCAGCAAGAATACGTTTGTAGTTTGTAAGTTTTTCGGCTCTTCTCATCATTTAATTAATTCATCGATGAGAGTGAAGGGATATTTCAGCATATTCCTCAACTGCTCTCTGAACTTTGTCTGGGTCATGGCATAAATAAAAGTGTTTGTACAGCAACTCATGAGCTGCAGCATGAAGCCAACTTCTCGAATGAATATATACAGAGAAAATGAGATGTTTGCCAAATACCATATTCGTTTCCATACTGAATATACTGTAAACACTGACCATAGCAGGATGAANNCAGGTCTCTCAACACAAAAATAGGGATCATTCCGAAGCCAATATTGTCTTGATACCATGAAGTACCAGAATACATCTTTCAATGTGAACAATACGGTCACTGTTCCAAGAATGATGGCGGCTGTTCTTTCTGTACAATATTTTGTTTTCAATTTTGGGCAACAAATGGCCACAAAACGATCAAAGGTAAAAGTGACAGTGAACCAGACAGAGCAGTCCGTGGCTGCATAAAGCAAGACAGCATGGATATTACATATGTGAAGAGAATGTAAAAATCTAAACAAATTGGTATGCCAATAATAAACAATCGGAATCTGCCTCATTATCAGGTCGATGATAATGACGATGAGATCTGCTGCTGCCATTGCAACTAGATACCGAGTTACACATTGAGAGAGACCACACTTTCCCCGAGAGAGAATTACAATTGTCAGCATGTTCACTGTAAAAAAGAGAAATTGAAGAGGAGCACGTGAGATGGAAGCAACAGAGAATCAAAAACGCGTTATTGTGCATCAGACTTTACTCCATCCAAACAATGCTGAAATGTTCTGTAAAATCAGTGCAGACACTGAAACAGAACTTCATTTCAAGGAGTGAATGCTTACCACATACAGGTTTTCGAAGACCATAGGTCATTATGCAACGTTTCACGATGTCCCACTAAATTTCTCCATGGATGGAAGTGGGGAAAAGTAATGTGGAAGTGATGATTGTGCACATCTGCTGCATTCCCCACATTCTTCTTGATTCATTGATGACAATCAACATATCGATTACCAAATAGAAAAGGTAAAAACAATGACGACAGATGCTGGAAACCAGATTTTGGATTAGTGGTGCTGGGAGAGCACAACAGTTCAGGCAGCATCCGAGGAGCAGTAAAATCAAGCTTTCGGGCAAAAGCCCTTCATCAGGAATAAAGGCAGAGAGCCACAAGCTTGGAGAGATAAGCACGGGGAGCGTGGGGGTGGGGAGAAAGTAGCATGGAGTGCAAAAGGTGAGTGGGGTAGGGGATAAAGATGATAGGTCAGTGAGGAGGGTGGAGTGGATAGGTGGCAAAGAAGATAGGCAGGTAGGACAAGTCATGGGTCTGTGCTGAGCTGGAAGTTTGGAACGAGGGTCAGGTGGGGGAAGGGGAAATGAGGAAACTGTTGAAGTCCACATTGATGCCCTGGGGTTGAAGTGTTCCAAGGCGCAAGATGAGGCCTTCTTCCGCCAGGCGTCTGGTGATGAGGGAGCGGCGGTGAAGGAAGCCCAGGGCCTCCATGTCCTCGGCAGAGTGTGAGGGGGAGTGGGCCACAGGGCGGTGTGTGGTGCGGGTTGATTGGTGCGGGTGTCCCGGAGATGTTGCCTAAAGCGCTCTGCTAGGAGGCGTCCAGTCTCCCCAATGTAGTGGAGGCCGCATCGGGAGTAATGGATGCAATAAAATATATTAGTGGATGTGCAGTTAAAACCTTGATGGATGTGGAAGGCTCCTTTAGGGCCTTGGGTGGAGATGGGTGAGGAGGTGTGGGCGCAGGTTTAGCAGTTCCTGCGGTGGCAGGGAATGGTGCCAGGATGGAGGGTGGGTTGTAGAGGTGCGTGGACCTGACCAGTTAGTCACGAAGGGAACGGTCTTTGCGGAAGGCGGAAAGGGGTGGGGAGGGAGATATATCCCTG
>NW_025186480.1:0-2951 GCF_004010195.1 Chiloscyllium plagiosum | reverse complement strand
TATTGTTCTCTGACATTCACTTTCCACATTACTCCATTGCTCACCTGCCTTGATTTGGAATTGCCCAACATGTCCAGGGATGTGCAGCTTAGACAGGTTAGCCATGGGAAATGCAGAGTTATCGTATCATAGTAATAGAAGCAGGAGTCGGCTATTTGGCCTGTCGACTTTGCTCCACTATTCATTCAGATGATGGCTGATCTATCCATCATCTCAGCTCCTCCTACCTGCATTATTCCATGTACCCTTAATTCCCCTCCATGGAATATCCCATCCAACTGTGTCTTGAATATAGTTAATGAAGTTGCCTCATCTGCTCCCTTGGGCAGAGAAGTCCACAGAGTCACACGAATCACAACATGGAAAAAGACCATTCAGTCCAACTCATCCATGTTGACCAGGTATCCTAAACAGTCTAGTCCCATTTACTAGCACTTGGCCCATATCTCCCTAAACCCTTCCAATACATGAACCATCCAGATGCCTTTTAAATGTCGTAATTATACTAGCCTCCACGACTTCCTCAAGCAGCTAATTCCATAGCACTGCTGCACGCCTGAGACAGAGATTTTGGCCAGGGAACAGGGTGGCGTGTTAAAGTGGCAGGAAAGCAGAAGCTCAGGTCCGTTTTTTGCGGGCAGAACCGAGGTGTTCTGCGAAGCAGTCATCCAGATTATACTTCATGCTCGGTTGGGGACACGACACTATGAGCGGCGAATGCAGGAGACTAGGTTGCGGCAAATGTGCAGGTGAAGTGCTGCTTCACCTGGAAGGTATGTTCGAGTCTGGAAGGATATTCAGGAGGGAGCGAGTAAATTGTGCTTCTGAGTGAAATCACGGTTCGTAAAAACAGAATGTGGCAATTTAGACAGAGTTAATATTTGCTTGTGGGTGATATGTCTGCCGGTGCGTGATGGGAGCATAACCCAGAAGGGAAACCATCTTTCCTATTCACTCAATGTTGTCTTTAGCAGCTTGTTGTGCACCTCGCCTTCTCATCTGCTTTCCAAAAATCTTCGACGTAAATATTTCACATTGATATACTGGCCCAAAATGCACAGTTGAGATGACACACTCGTGGAGGTCTGCGGGGTCTTCTCCTGTTCTCTGTACCCTATGTTGAGGAGGGTAATGCTTGTCACTGGTCAGTCCGGTGTCAGAGAAAAGTTTAGAAAGAAAACGGTTTAATTTTCTGCCAGTAGAGAGGGCCCTGTTCCTGGGGACGGGCAAACGGCAGCTCAGAGACAGAATGAGAAGCAGCTGTTCATAGAGTCATAGAGATGTACAGCATGGAAACAGACCCTTCGGTCCAACCCGTCCATGCCGACCAGATATCCCACCCCAATCTAGTCCCACCTGCCAGCACCCGGCCCATATACCTCCAAACCCTTCCTATTCATATATCCATCCAAACCCCTCTTAAATGTTGCAATTGTACCAGCCTCCGCCACTTTCTCTGGCAGCTCATTCCATGCACGCACTACCCTCTGCGTGAAAATGTTGCCGCTTAGGTCTCTTTTATATCTTTCCCCTCTCACCCTAAATCTATGCCCTCTAGTTCTTGACTCTCCGACCCCAGGGAAAAGACTTTGCCTATTTATCCTATCCATGCCCCTCATAATTTTGTAAACCTCCATAAAGTCACCCTTCAGCCTCCGACGTTCCAGAGAAAACAGCCCAGCCTGTTCAATGTCAACTATACTTCACTCTGAGCAAGACTCAGCTGGTTCAAGAGGTAGAGCGGGGGCGCAGGCGTGCCTGCGGTGTGGCTCGTTGGTCTAGGGGTATGATTTTCGCTTTGGGTCTTCGTCGACGCAGATTTGCGAGAGATTCCGGACGAGCACGCGTTTCATGGCTTGTGTAAAAGTACCTATTTAATTTTCTCAAAAAGCACCTTCGTTAAACAAGGTTGGGCTCCCTGGAGTACCAATGGGACAGAAACCAGCGAAGTGAAATGATTGGAGATAGCGTTGAACAGGTTGACGTGAGTGTTGCGGTGTTTGTGGGATGTCAGCGGTGAGGGTCGATTGGAAATTTGGGACAGCTCTCCTCGGAGAACAGAAGTTTGAAATCTGTCCCGATTGAAGCTTTTCAAGTCATGCGAATCTAGACAGAGAAAGTAATGTAGTCAAAATGTCCCACGCCTGAAAGGATCGACCGAGTTTTAAAGTCATGGGGAAAAGAACCAAAAGTGACATTTGGAAGAACGCTTTCGTACAGGGAGTGGTTGGGGTCAGTAAATCTCTAACTGACACTTAAAAAGAGGTAGATTCATTAGACGCAAACGGGAATTCGGTGGTCATGTTTAAAGTAATCATGTGCAGAATTACATGGAGAAGGCAAGAGAATGATACGAATGGAGACCCACGTTTACTTACTGTGTCAACCCAGCAGAGCGCAGGTGGGCCGCATGGCGTCTATTCAGAGTGAAATCACAGTTCGACCAACAGAATGTGGGAAGTTAGAAAGAGTTTATATTTACACAGCCTCCATACGTTTGCGAAACACCATATAAGACGACAGCAGTGGAGAGGTTGACATTAGTCTCGAACGTGCATGCCACGCGCCAGACGAAAGGCTGAAGGGACCTGTGGAAAACGCCATTGTGCATCATCGCAGAGTGGCGCAGCGGGAGTGTGCTTGGCCCATAGCCCTGAGGTCGATTAATCGAAACCATCCTCTGCTATTGTACAGTGTCTCCTGAAGCGACTTTCATTTGCAATGTTACTCTGTTCAGCATCTTGCTTTTCAAATGAATTCCTGAGTGTTCAAATTTCTATAACGGCGCTCTGTTCTTTTCCTTGCCATGTCATTTGTTTCCCAAAACTTCGGATATCTGATCTCAATATATTACATCGATACAGAAGTCAAATTTACACAGTTGCGCTGACACCCTTGTGGAGCTCTGAGTTGTCTTATCCTGTTCTCTGTCGGTGTGTCCTGATCTCGTA
>NW_025186479.1:0-2951 GCF_004010195.1 Chiloscyllium plagiosum | reverse complement strand
CTGGTTTCTGTCAGACAGCCATGCTACTATCCAGGTACGCATCTTGCCTCTAACACCATGGGCCCTTATCTTTCTCAATAGTCTCCTGTCAAAGGATTCTTGAGGAGCAAGCGGATAACATCTGTTGTTTTTCTTGGTCTAATCTGCTCGTTACTCCCTCAATGAATTCTAACAAGTTAGTCAGACCTGACATCCTCTTGATGAAAACATGCTGACTCTATTCTATTTTACCAAAGACCTCCAAGTATTCAGAAATCCCATTCTTCACGACGGATTCCATGTTGTTACCCACAACTAAGGTAAGGCTAATCAGTCTGTAATTTTCCATTTTCTGTTTAACTCCCTTATTCAACGGTGTGTGACATTAGCAATTTCCAGCCTCTTGGACCGTTCCTGATTTTAGTCATTCCTGGAAGATTACTCCTTATACTTGCATTACCTCTTCAGCTATCTCCCTTACAAGGCTAGGGTGTAGTCCATCTGGTCCAGGTGATTTATCCACATTCAGGCCATTCCGTGTTCTAGCATGTTCTTCTTGATGATGGCCACCATACTCAGCTCTGCCCTCTCACTCTGTTCAAATTTTGTGAAATTATTCATGTCTTCCACCATGAAGACTGATGCAAAGTTCCTCATTCACTTTTTTGTTTCCCATTACTGTCTCTCCAGCATCATTTTCCAGGGTCCAATATTACTTTTACCTCTCTTTTGCACTTTATATATCTAAAGAACCTCTTACAGTCTCCTTTATATTGCTGGTTTGCTTACCCTTATATTTAATCTGCTCCCTCATTATTTTTTTTGCCCTATGTTGGTCTTTATAAATTTTGCAATTCTCTAGTTTCCCACTGCCCTTCCCCACATTATATGCTTGCTCTTTTGCTTGTATGCAATCCCTGACTTCCCTCGTCAGCCCTGGTTGCCTTATCCTCCTTGTATCTTGCCTCTATTCCTCAGCACGAATCTCTGCAGCGTCTCCTGAATTAATCTTGGAATCACCTGCCATTGCTGTACCACTGTCTTTCTTGCTATACCCCTCTCCACATATCGGAGATTGCTGCCAGTTCAGGTCCATCCTGTCCTTCATGTTTTGGTCCAACCTACATGGGAATCCCAATGATCCACATATCAGAAGTGCTGCCTCTCCTGCCAGCTGTTTGGCCATATATTTAACTGTGCCACCTTCCTATTCCTAACCTCACTCGCGCATGACATATTCTAGTGCCTCCAAAGTTCAAATATCCTTTCAACACAGTTCCAGCAAGGCCTTTTCTTTAAAGTGGATAGAAATGATAATAAAAACTTAAGTGTGACCTCAGGAAAGTGGAGTCCACTGAATCAGTCCAATGCCCAGAGGATCTGATATCTATGCACACCTGTCTGACAAGGTATACATATGGATTAGTGGTGCTAGAAGAGCACCACTGAACTGCTGTACTCTTCCAGCACCATTAATCCAGAATCTGCTTTCCAGCATCTGCAGTCATTGTTTTTACCAAGGTATACATATGAACATGTATGCAGATGTATACATATTTGCAGATGGACAAGGATAAACAGAAAACTAGAAAATGTCAGAGCAGATGGATGTCTTGCAGCTTGTTTACTCTGCTTTGCTATTCAATTGGACTTTAGTTATTCTGTTCCTTTCAATGGCAGGATCTTTACCCAGCATCCCCAGTGGGTCAGAAAGTGCTCAGTGTCGTTGTGTGCACAGTCCTGCGAAGGGAATGTCCAGTGCCAGGCAACGGGGTGTGGGGAGTCCCAGGGGTGGCACTAGAAATGGCTGTTTGTAGTGACGAAGGATTGAGGGACTGAAAGGGATGGAATGGCTATCCAGGGACACTGCACACACGGAAGGGGCATTACAATGATATCACTGCAAGAGGATCAGGATTAGGAGCTCAATATTCAAGGATATTCCACCCTGTCGAACAGATAGGCAGGTGAGCAGAGAGATAGAGTTGTTTCATTATTAAGAATGGAATTGAATCAATAATCAATAATAAGAAATGAAGTAAGGTCAGATCGCGTGGAATCTGTGTCGGTAGAATTGAGGAATCAAAAATGTGAAAAAATGCAGTTGGAGTTATGTACAGGGAGTAAGATACACCAGGAGCTACAAAGTTCTGTAGGAAAGTCAAAGTTACAATGATCATGTGGGATTCCATTATGCAGGTGGGCTGGGAATTCAGGTTGGTAGTGGTTTGCAAGAAAATGAATTTGTGGAATGTCTATGAGATGGCTTTTTGGAAGCTTCTTGTACAGGCAAACTAAATGAAGGAGCTTAAGGTGAAGGAATTCTTAGCAGGCAGTGACCATAATATGATTGAACTTACTCTGCAATTTCAAATGGAGAAGGTAGAATCAGTAGTAACGGTATTACCGCTGAATAAAGGCAATTACAGAGACATGAGGGAGGAGCTGGGTAGAACTGACAGGGAGACGGGCCCAGCAGGAAAGACAGTGCAATAGCAATGGCAGGAGATTTTTGGAGTAATTCAGGATACAGGGGAGATTTATCCTGAGGAAAAAGAGGCATGGTACAGGGTGGATGAGGCAACCATAGCTGACTAGGGAAGTCAGGTATAGCATAAAAGCAAAAGAGAAAGGATATAATGTGGCAAAGTTCAGTGGGAAACCTGAGGATTGGGAATTTTACCATCGTAAAACAGCGGGCAAACAAAATAAAATAAGGAGGGAGATTATTAAGTCTGGGGTAATATAAAGGAAGTCTGTAACAGTTTCTGTCGATATATAAAGTACACATGAGCGGCAAAAGTGAACATTGGACTGCTGGAAAATGATACTGGAGAGATAGTAGTGGGGAACGAGAAAATGGCCAAGGAACTGAAGAATTACTTTACATCAGCCTTAACGATGGAAGACACGAGTAATACTTTAAACATTCAAGCGACTGAGAGGCCAGAGCTGAGTATGTTGGCCACCAC
>NW_025186478.1:0-2951 GCF_004010195.1 Chiloscyllium plagiosum | reverse complement strand
TCCGGGTGCAGGCAGGTGGGACTAGATTGGGTTGGGATATCTGGTTGGCATAGACGAGTTGGATCAAAGGGTCTGTTTCCAAGCTGTACATCTCTCTAACTCTTTTGTTCCACTCCTCCTTATTTCCATCACCCCCAAATGTCCAGTTCTATTTTGAAAGCTTTGAATAAATCTGCCTCGACCATACACTTAGCAGTGTATTCCCGATCATACCCAGCATTGAGAATAAGAGTGCAGATTTCAAATACGTTATAAGAGAAGGAAATGTGAGGTGAGAAAGAAACATCACACCATGAGTAATTAGATCTAGAATAAGTTGCATGGAACAGTGGTTTGGAAAGGTTCAGTCAAGCGCCTGAGATAATTGTTTATCATCAATTAATGTTCAAGATTACGTAGAAAACTCAGGAGAATGGTACAAGGTCAGAAAGCTTATTTAGAGAACCATATGGACACAATGGTCTGAATGGCCTGCTTCCAAGCTTTAGTAGTAGAGTGGTTCACAATTGTTCATTGAGTCTCCAGCCAGTCAGTTATGAACATCAGGCTGATGTGCTAATCTGTATGGTCAGTCAGGGAGGATCGATCAGATCAATGTTCGGTGACAATTAATGACTGGGGTACTGTATTGATTGGTACTAGGACCTCAGCTATTCACAATATATGTCAATGATTTAGATGGGAGAACGGACTGGAATATTTCAAAGTTTGCATAAGACACAAAGCTGGGTAGATGGCTCCACGGTGAGGAGGATGCAATGTTTTTTGGATTGGCGCAGTGAGTGGGCAAATATATGGCATTTGCAGTCTGTGTGGAAAATGTGAGATGATTCACTTTGGTAGCAAAAATAGAAAAGCAGATTATTTGAATGGCTGTAAATTGAAAGAGACGAATTTTGACCGAGACCTCTGTGTCCTTGTGCACCAGTCACTGAAATTAAGTGTGCAGGTGCAACAAGCAGCAAAGAAGGCAAATGGTATCTTGGTCTTCATAGTGAGAGGTTTCTAGGGCAGGAACACAAGGCAGTCTTGCTGCAATTATACAGGGCTATGGTGAGGCCACAGCTGGAATACCGTGTGTAGTGTTGGTATCCTTATCTGGGGAAGGATGCTCTTACTATGGTGGCAGTGCAGCGAAGGTTTACCAAATTGAATCCTGGGATATGAGAGGAGATTGCATCAGTTAGGATTGTATTGACTGGAATTAATAATAATGAGGGATGCTTCTCACAGTATTCAAAAGTTTTCTCCAGTGTGTAATCACAAAATGAATAAAACAAGCTCATAACTAAGGACTAGCTGGGTCAGTCAGAAATCAGTGGTCAATAAGGAGATTCCGTTCTTGAGGTTGGGAGATTTGTTAACAAAAAATTCACCATCTAATAATCTGATCAAATCTTAAACATTGTATTCAGAGCAGGAGATAGCCACTTGGCCCATCGATTCGAGAATGTGGTGCTGGAGAAGCACAGCAGGCCAGGCAGCATCTGAGCAGCAGGAAAATCGACATTTTCGGTAAAAGTCTTTCATCAGGAATCTTGTACAAATCATTGAGCCTGCTGTATCATTCAATACAATCAATGTCTACTTGACACATACTCAATACCTAAGCTTCCACAGCCCTCTGGAGTACAACATTCCAAAATCTGGGGGCATAAAAAGGGGAAGTGGTGGCACAAACACATGAGGTGGGTGCACAAAAATGGAGGAGGGATAACATTTGGGAGAGATCAACAGTTGGGAGAGGATGAGTCCCAAATACATGTGGGAGTGGGGGCAAGTCTCATGATTTTTGGGGTTGTGAAATCTGAGGATTGGAGAGGTGCAAAATTTAGGAACATAAAAGAGGGGGAACATGAGGGCTTGAAAATATTTTCAGGGGCTGCAAATTGTAGAGGTCACAAAATTGTGGGGTGGGGGTGTAGAATGTTGCAAAATTGTTGCAAAGGCAACACTTGGGGAGGTGCATCATTTGGGAATGGCCCTAATTTGAGGAGGGGCCACAAAACCTGGGATGGATCACAAAATCAGAGGAGGTACTTTGCAGAGGGCTGCATAATTTGGTGACGGTGCTGCAAATGCAACAATAGTTTGGAGGAGGAATACTTGGAGGTGCAAAGTTTGACAGGACCACAAAACCTGGGAGTGTGCAAAATGTGGAGAAGGCTGCAAAATGTTGGTTGTCATAGAAAAATGGAGAGGGGTGCAAAATTTGGGGAGGCATGCAAATTTTGAGGGAGGGCACAATATGAGGATTGCAAAATTGGAGGGCGCCACACAAACCAGGGAGGGGGAACCAAACATAGGTGTATAAAACTTATAAGAGGATGCAATACTGGAGGTGGGTTGGAATATTTGTGCGGGGGGGAGGTGAATGCATAATTTTGGAGGTGAATAATTTGTGGAGGGACTACAATACCTGGTGGGATCTGCAAAGAGACAGAAAAATAAAAGTTACAATGGAAAAGAAAGAGGGAGTGGAAAATGGGAACAGGACATAGGGCAAAAAGACACAAGGGCCGAAGTGAAGGGGCACAAAAACTGCAAAAAATAGCAGGAAAAGTGGAGATAGGAAGAAAAAGAGATGGGGAAAAGGGAGCATGAGAGAAGACAGGGAAAAAAGAGGTGGAGGGATAAAAGAGAAGGAAAAAGAAGAAAGAAAAGAGTGGGGAAGAACAGAGATAAAGCCAGAAAGATGAAGAGTCAGAAATACAAGAGAAAAGAAACAGAGAGAAAAAAAGACTGAAGCGAGGAAGAAATGAAGTGGTGAGACAGGGAAAGAAAAAATAAAGAGCAAGAAAGAACAGAAACATGGAGTAAAGACAGAGAAAGTCACAGCGATGCAAAGAGACACAGAGAGAGCAAGAAAATGGCAGAAAGATGTCAGACAGAGAGATAGACCAGTTAAGAAAAGACATGGAGAGACTCAGGAAAGGATTGTCACCATTACA
>NW_025186477.1:1158-2951 GCF_004010195.1 Chiloscyllium plagiosum | reverse complement strand
CATTCCCATCACCATCCTGGTAAATCTCTTCTGATCCTGCTCTAATTTAATGCTATTCTTCCTGTAACAGCACAACCAGAACTTGGGACAGTATTCCAGAAGAGTCCTCCCCAACATCCTGTACAACCTCAACAAAGCATCACCCTCTACTCAAAGGTCTGAACAATGAAGGTAAGCTAACCACCTTCTTAACCATCCTGTCTACATGTGACACAGCCTTCAAAAAACTGAGCCCCTCAGTCTCTTTGTTCCATATCACTAGTCGAGGCCCTACCTTTGATTAGAGTAAGTCCTGCCCTCGTTTGCTTTATCATGATGTAATATTTTGCATTTATTCCAATCCAAAACTCCTATAAAGCCTTTGAGAATAAAGGCAGAAGATGTATATTTAATAGGGAAATCAGGAGGGCAAAAGGGGGACAGGAGATAGCTTTGGCAAGTAAGGTTAAGGATAGTCCAAAGGGCTTTCATAAATACATTCAGAACAAAAGGCTATCCAGAGAGATAATAGGGCAACTAAAAGATCGGCAAGGCAGCCTATGTGTGGAACTGCAGGCGATGGGGGAGATACTAAACGATTATTTTACAACAGTGTTTACTGTGGAGAAGGATATGGGAGATATAGAATTTGGGGATGCATGGTGACATCTTGAAAAATGTCGGTATTACAGAAGAGGTGGTGCTGGATGAGTGACGAAGGAGCTGGTGCAGGGGAGAATGATTTAAGTTTTTGTATCATTGTAATCTCCTGTGGGATTGAGTTGACCGGCGTAAGGATGGATTGTCCCTGAATTGGAAGATGTCTAATATCTAGGCAGGGAGATTTGGTAGTGATACTCGGGAGGCATTAAACCAGTGAGGGAGTGGGGGTAAACCCAAGTAGATAGTGAGAGAAGAGGTAAGTCTGACGCTGGTACAGTTCAGAAGTCAAGCAGTCAAGGCAGGCAAGAGCAATGCACAGAAGGAGGTGGGACTGAGCAGTTATACTGCATTTACTTCAATGCAAGAGGCCTGACAGGGATGGCAGATCAGCTCAGAATATGGTTTTGAACATGGCACTGGGAAATCATAGGTATTACAGAAACGTGGCTCAGGTATGGATAGGACTGGCAGCTTAATGTTCCAGGGTATAGATGATGTAGGAAGGATAGAAAGCATGACAAGAGAGGAGGAGGAGTGGAGTTTTTGATTAGGGATAGCATTATGTTTGTGCTTAGGGAGGATATTCCTGGGAGTACACCCAGTGAAGTTATTTTGGGTGGAACGGAGGTACGAGAGGGATGATCACCTAGTTGGGGCTTTCTGCGTGGGGTATGTCCCGGTGCTCTGGTTTCCTCCCATTGTTCAAAGACGTGCAGTTTGGGTGGATTATCCAGGCTGATTTGCCCATAGTGTTCAGGGATGTGCAGGTTGGGTGGATTATCCAGGCTGAATTGCCCATTGTGTTCAGGGATGTGCAGGTTGGGTGGATTATCCAGGCTGAATTGCCCATTGTGTTCAGGGATGTGCAGGTTGGGTGGATTATCCAGGCTGAATTGCCCATTGTGTTCAGGGATGTGCAGGTTGGGTGGATTATCCAGGCTGAATTGCCCATTGTGTTCAGGGATGTGCAGGTTGGGTGGATTATCCAGGCTGAATTGCCCATTGTGTTCAGGGATGTGCAGGTTGGGTGGATTATCCAGGCTGAATTGCCCATTGTGTTCAGGGATGTGCAGGTTGGGTGGATTATCCAGGCTGAATTGCCCATTGTGTTCAGGGATGTGCAGGTTGGGTGGATTATCCAGGCTGAATTG
>NW_025186477.1:0-1038 GCF_004010195.1 Chiloscyllium plagiosum | reverse complement strand
TTTCCAGTTCACAAATCTACCTTTTTATTTAAAGACGTTCAAGATGAAAGCCCAACTGCTTCACTCAGCAAGCAATTCCACAGATTCACAAACCTTTAGCTGGAGAAGCTCCTCCTGAACCCAGTCCTAAATCTGCTCCCCCCTTGTTTTGTTGCTATACTCTCTAGTTTCACCTGTCCCCAGTGGAAATTATCTCCCTGCTTCTATCTTATCTATTCCTTTTATAATCATATTTTTCCTATCCAACCTCACATTCTTCAAAATTACAATGAGTATTGTCCCAGTCTACTCAATCTCTCCACATACGCCAACCCTCTCAACTCCAGTCTCCAACTAGTGACCCTCCGCTGCAACCCCTCCAGTGCCAGTACATCATTGCTAAAGTAAAGAGACCAAACCTGTATACAGTACTCCAGGTATGACCTCATCAGCACCCTGTACAGCTGCAGCATAACCATCCCTCCAGCAATGAAGCACAATATTCCCTTCACTGTCTTATTTACCTTCTGCACCTGCAAACCAACTTCCTGTGATTCATGCACAAGGACAGCCAGCTCCATCTGTCGAGCAGCATGCTGCAAGTTTTAAACGTTTCGTCATCCAGTTTGCTGTTAGTCCGGCTAAAACGATGACCTCACATTTCTCAACATTGTCCTCCATCTGCCAGACCCTTACCCACTCTATTAACCTATCTGTTTCCCTGTGCAGACTCACAGTGGTCTCTGCACACATTGCTCTACCACTCATCTTAGTGTTAAATGTGAACTCTGACACGGTATACTTAGTCCTCAACTCCAAAACATTTGTATGAATTGTAAGCAGTTGTGGTGCTAACATTAATCCAAACACCCATTTATCTCCATTCTTTACTTTTTGCTCATTAACCAATCCTTATTCCATGCTAGTATATTACCCATAATGCCGTGCATCTTTACCTTATACAACAGCCGTTTGTATATTAGTTTGTCGATTACCTTCTGGAAATCCAGATACACCACATCCACATATCCAATGTGCTCGTCATGTCCTCAAATAATT
>NW_025186476.1:2085-2951 GCF_004010195.1 Chiloscyllium plagiosum | reverse complement strand
TTACATCACACTGCAAATTTTTGCTATAACTTCAGTGTTACGATCGAGCCCTCCACAATCACCTGATGAAGGAGCGTCGCTCTGAAAGCTAGTGTGTTTGCAATTAAACCTGTTGGACTATAACCTGGTGTTGTGTGATTTTTAACTGTGTCATTATACAGTGAGATAACATCTAGCTTGGTCTGGTAATTGACAAGTAACATTCGTATCCCACAAGCACAAGGGAATAGCCAACGCCAAGAAGTGAGAATCTACCAATATGCCATTGGCTTACAGTGACATTACTGTCACTGAATGCATGTCTAACAACAACCTGGCCCAACCATTGACAAGAAAATGATCTGGTCCAGCCATGCAAGTGCTGTGGACACAGGAGTATGTCAGATATTGATTACTGCAGCAATAAGCTTCCTGTCTGTCTCTCCAATCTATGTCTACCATCCAGAAAGTATAGCTTGGGTGGGATGGAATGCTTTCCAAGTGTCTCTCTGAAAGCATCCTCAACAACATTTACAAAGCACCACATTGTGCAGTACAAACAGCTGATTGATCAGATTGCCAATTACCACATTCCATACTCACTCTCTTCACTAATAACATGAATGACCCACAATGAATACCATCCACAGATGCAAAACATTACACTCCAAGTGTTTTTTGACAGTACCTCACAGAACCATGACCTTTAATAGCTAGAAGAACAAGAGCAGGAGTTGCATAGAAACATCAACACATGCTACTTCCCTTTCAGTATAGATTTCATTCTGACTTGGGCAGCACGGTAGCACAGTGGTTAGCACTGCTGCCTCACAGCGCCAGAGACCCAGGTTCAGTTCCCGCCTCAGGCGACTGACTGTGTGGAGTTT
>NW_025186476.1:0-1683 GCF_004010195.1 Chiloscyllium plagiosum | reverse complement strand
GAACCTGAGCTGTGGTTATTGTCCAAAAGAATGTCCCACATGGGAGACAGCAGGAGAAATAACCAAGGGGAAAGTAGGGAAGCTTGGTGCTGATATCTTGTTGGATTCAGGATGTCAGCTATTCCAGTGGATGGTCCATGTCAAAGCTTATTTTGTCTTGTCCAATAAATTTCCCAACTACTACTGGTCTAGAAGCCAGAAGACAGATACATTTCCCTGTCGTCTATGGGTTTATGCATTGGTGTTCCTTACTTTAGAAAATTACACAAATTCAGGATCTTTTATCTTCAAAACTGGGTCGATTTTGGGAGTTGCACGCTTGTGAAAATGAACATCACATAAGGATATCCTATCACAAGAAGTGGTCTAAAAAAAGGGAGCAATCATTTTAGAGTCACCATGAGCCCATCATCTCCCCTAACCTTTAATATTGGCCTGAATTCAGAGACAGACTCTGAAGCCAGGCAATGGAACAATGTTTGGGTCTCCCACAACAAGCTTTAGTACCATTCTCGTGATTTCCAAGGTGTGTGATGGGTAACCTATGGACATTCCTAGCCCCAGCATGTGCCCTGAATCTGGGAGGAGGATCTCTGTTCACAAGCTTGTGTGAGAGAGCCTGGACATCAGGCAGGAAACTTTACTTCATCCCAGATAAAAAGTGTGAATTCTAAACTAGAAAGTTGCAATAATCAATGCTGCATGGATTTGGATGGGAGCAGTGGAGTACAGTCTCAGACAGGTCAGGGACTCCGTGCCAAATATTGAAATTCTTATGAATGTGGTAGGCACGTAACTTAGGGTATGATGCCTGGATTCACTGCTGAATACTTCCATGGATAAAATTGTTGGTATGTTCAATCCTGTACACGTGGGATGGATTCAAAATTTTATCGTTTTTTAAAATTTCATATTGTGGAGTGCATCCACTCCCGGTCACTGTGAAGTGATTTAATATCCCATATTATAGTTCATACAGTGTGGACCTAAAATTCTAGACACAATCTGAGCTGTGGAAACTCCAAAATTGATTCAAGAATTTTGCAATCAATGTTTGTGCTAAATGTACAACATTGTTGATTTACTCATGCAAGGTGCTCCTATAGGAAAATCCAACCAGTAAGAGTAACCTATAAAACAGCTCAAAGCAACCACTGCCAATCAAAACAAAATATTGAATATGTGACCATGTTGCTATGAATAAACTGTCGCTCATGTTCTTAACTCTGTCTTTTAAATGTGCAAATGATTCATTTAGAGAGTTTGCTACTGAGATTCAGATTCGAGACTTCATGTGGTTTGTAACAACGACCTTCTTACCATTACTTACTCTCTGTGCCTGAGCCCAGATTGTAACTTCAAGTCTCTTTTTCTCCTTTCTCTCTCTTACAGTGAGTCTAGTGGTGATTGTACTCTTGGCTCGAGGCAAGTGTGATCTTTCTACATGCACCATTCGCTACCTGGTGGCCATGGCAACATCTGATCTACTGTTCATCGTTTTTGATATCGTACTTGATAGATTTGTGTCTTATTATTATCCACGTTGTTTCCTGAACATCACTCCTGTTTGCAGTGTTATCTATGTCCTGACCTGCTCAGCCATTGATTGTTCTGTCTGGTTCACTGCTGCTTTTTCTTTTGATCGATTTTTTGCCGTCAGTTTTCATCTGATGAAAACTAAAT
>NW_025186475.1:1487-2951 GCF_004010195.1 Chiloscyllium plagiosum | reverse complement strand
GGCCTACATATGAATCCAGACTCAGAGCAATGCAGTTGACTCTCAACTGCACTCTGAAATGTTCCAGCAAGGCACTCAGCTCAAGGACAGCTTGGGATGGGAAATTCACACTGGCCAGCCAGAGACAGCAAAATCCCATGAGTGAATTAAACATAACATTGCCGGGACCAGTGTCCTGGCCAATCATCTCGGCTTATGGCTTATGGACAGGAAGTTAAACTGACAGAGAGGATGCAGGGCCAGGGTTCAGGTGAAAGGAGCTTTCCAAATCCAAAGAGAAGGTGGCGATGTAGCTGAAGACAAGCAGAAAGGAACAGGAAGAGACACAGTTTAACTGAAACTGTACATCAGTGAATTGGACTGAGACAAGAAATTGTGGAAAGAGTCAATCTTAATGTTCTTTTTTTGTACTGGATAATGTCTCTGCAATAAGGTGGATGGACTGTGGCACAGAGATGAATGAGATTTAGTGGTGAAACGGTGAACAAAAGGTGGAACATGAATATTCTATTGTCCACCTCCTTGAAGGGTCTCAGGAAGTGCAGGATGGGTAACCCTGACAGTAATGGGTAACAAAGGCAGTACAGAGAAAGCATTTGGCCCCAGATGATGCAGCTGAATCAGTTTGAATGCAGATTCTGGGTAACACGTGTCAAAAACACAAGCAGGAGAACAGTTTTGAGGCTGCCGACCAGCATTTCATTTCTCAGCCCTGTTACACATTCCAATGAATTCCTGTGTAATGCAAAGGCACTGTGATCATTTTGAGAGATTTCAGTCTTTGTATAATCTGGGACAGTCACATTGGCAAAAGTGATGTTCTCCGAATTCCTCTCCGAATGTTTTTGTCAGTGTTTCTTTGAACAACACATTGTGGAAATGGCCAGGGACGTGCCTATCTCAGATCGACTATTGGGTGATGATGCTGAGTGAAGGAGTAATGTCACACTGTGATATCCTCTGGGAAATTGTAGTGTAGTGGAATTCAACGAGATGATGGATTTTTAAAATGACCATAAAGCACACCCTACAATCAGAACCAAAGCCATTGACATGTGTTTGAGGGGAGAACTGACCAAGGTAAACAGGGGAAACAGTGAAGTGTATGGCTGGAAATGGACAGTACGAAACATTTACAGTCATAGAGATGTACAGCACAGAAACAGGGCCTTCGGTGTCCGACTCGTACACGCCACCCACATATCCGAACATAATCTCATCACATTTGCCAACACTTGGCCCAAATCCCTTTCAACCCTTCCTGTTCGTATACCAATCCAGATACCTGTAAAATTGACAGGCCGACGAGGGGAGAGGCCATTCTAAATTGGTGCTCACAAACGAGCCGGGGCAGGTATCAGATCTTGTGGTGGGGGAGCATTTTGGTGATAGTGACCACAACTGCCTCACATTCTACACAGCTATGGAGAAGGAGAGGATTAGGCAAAATGGGAGGATATTTAA
>NW_025186475.1:0-1110 GCF_004010195.1 Chiloscyllium plagiosum | reverse complement strand
AACTTTAGTAGTGAATGAAACCTTTGAAGACAGGTGTGCATGCTGGAATGGATAGAGATAGAGGAAGCTGATGTGCTGAAAATTTTGTCAAACATTAACATTGACAAGTCGCCAGGCCTGGACCAGATTTGTCCTCAGCTGCTTTGGGAAATGAGAAATGTGATTGCTTCACCACTTGCGCAGATCGTTTCATCCTCGCTCTCCACTGGAGTCGTACCTGAGGACTGGAGAGAGGGAAATGTAATTCCTCTCTTCAAGAAACGAAATAGGGAAAACCCCGGCAATTACAGACCAGACAGTCTCACGTCTGTCGTCTGCACGATGTTAGAAAGGATTCTGAGGGACAGGATTTATGATCATCTGGAAGAGCATGGCTTGATTACATGCAGTCAACACGGCTTTCTGAGGGGCACGTCATGCCTCACAAACCTTATCGAGTTCTTTGAGGATGTGACTAGAAAAGTTGATGAGGGTCGAGCTGTGGATGTGGTGTATATGGACTTCAGCAAGGCGTTTGATAAGGTTCCCCATGGTAGGCTTAGGTCAGGAGGAATGGGATTCAGGGGAGCATAGCTGTCTGGATACAGAATTGGCTGGACAACAGAAGACAGCGAGTGGTAGTAGAAGGAAAATATTCTGCCCGGAAGTCTGTGGTGAGTGGTGTTCCACAGGGCTCGGTCCTTGAGCCTCTATTGTTTGTAATTTTTATTAATGACTTGGATGAGTGGATTGAAGTATAGGTCAGCAAGTTTGCAGATGACACAAAGGTTGGAGGTGTCTTTGACATTATAGAGGTCTGTTGTAGGCTGCAGCGGGACATTGACAGGATGCAGAGATGGGCGGAGAGGTGGCAGATGGCGTTCAACCTGGATAAATGCGAGGTGATGCATTTTGGAAGGTCCGATTTGAAAGCTCAGTACAGGATTAAGGATAGGATTCTTGGTAGTGTGGAGGAACAGAGGGATCTTGGGGTGCAGCTACATAGATCCCTTAAAATGGTCACACAAGTGGACAGGGTTGTTAAGAAAGCATATGGTGCTTGGCTTTCATTAACAGGGGGGTTGAGTTTAAGAGTCATGAGATCTTCTTGCAGCTTTATAAAACTTTGGT
>NW_025186474.1:0-2951 GCF_004010195.1 Chiloscyllium plagiosum | reverse complement strand
ATTAAAATGTGGAGCTTATTCAAGGAAAAGCTCGTGTGTGTCCTAGATAAGTATGTACCTGCCAGGCAGGGAGGAAGATATAGAACGCGTGAGCCGTGGTTTACTCAGGAAGTGGAATCCCTGGTGAAGAAGAACAACAAGTCTTATGTTAGGAAAAAATGTGAACACTCAGTTAGAGCGGTCGAGGGTTCCAATGGTATCAGGAAAGACCGAAAAAGAGAGCTGAGAAGAGCCAGGAGGAGACATGAGAAGTTGTTGGCAGATAGGTTCAGGATTAACCCTAAGGCTTTCCATAGGTATGCCAGGAATAAAAGAATGACGAGAGTTAAATTTGGGATAATCAAGGATATTAGTGGGAAGTTGTGTGTGGAGTCAGAGGAGATAGGGGAAGCACTAATTAAATATTTTTCGACAGTGTTCGCTATAGAAAATGAAAATGTTGGCGAGGAAGGTACAGAGCTACTTGCGTCTAGACTAGAAGAGATTGAGGTTCACAAGGAAGAGATATTAGAAATACTGCAGAGTGTGAAAATAGATAAGTCAGCTGGGCCGGATGGGATTTATCTGATGTTGTTTAGCAAATGCACTGCAGGAAGGTACAAATCAAGTTGATGCTAACAACGGCTCGTTTTCAGCCGCTAATTTGCAGCGAAGTGGCGGCGCCAATAAAAGGTGTCACGCATCTCGTCTAATTCCACATCCAGAGCTCGAAATGACCGGAGGTCTCTAGCTGAGTTTCTGCAGGGTCTTGCTTGGACGACACCATGACACTTTTTCACTGGAGTGGATCATGAAATCGCGTCGTGATTGTGAATAAAACGATGGAAACTTCCTTCTCGGAGGCGACCCTGAAGCAGGCAGCTGAGGACAAATGTGTCTCCTTTGCCAGTGAAAGGCACTGCTTCACAAATTCGAAACTTCGAAGTGAAGCAATGTTGGTGATTATCTTCGCTGCTTGTTCACCTTTTTAATTCTGATTCCGTGAAAGTCCATTGCATTACATATCGACATTCTGCCAACGCTAGGCTTGTCTCTTGGGCCAGTGGCGTAATGGATAACGTGTCTGACTTCGGATCAGAAGATTGTAGTTTCGAGTCCTACCTGGCTCGAGGGGAATGTTTTGCTTTAACCGTGGTCTACGTTGTCGCTCTCGGGACGTCGCCTCTGTGCTTCCGCATGTAAAGCTTGCATTTGTCCTGTGCCCATTTCAAATTCCAGCTCTCCACAATGGATACCTTCGACATTTTGGGGGTATCTTCTGGTGTGTCTCCCTCTGTGGGTGAAAATGAGCATGAGTTCCTCAAAAGAGTTACAATTCGTTGTGGAAGTGTCATACTTCTGTCCCATTATTGTGCCATATAAGAACATAGGATAACCTCATTGACATTTGACCAGGAAACATTAGAACACACGAGACTTTGGGCCAAAGTTCGAAACTTCGACTAGAATAGATGGCTCTCTGATTAGCCGCAATGCACACGGGCGGAATGGCCTTTTCCTACTTTGTAAATCTTCGAAGACAAGTTGAAAATAATCTGCATCGAAAATGTTCGGAAAGGATGTTTTATTTACACCAAATACGATAGTATCTACCGCCTTGTCTTGTTATTTACTTGTGAGGATTCGGTACTCTCAGCACCGTGGCCCGGATCGTATTCCCGCTCATGGAATGGTTGTATTGTTCAGCAAACATATCGGTGTACCAGTACTTCTGCCGATTTTCCGATGCTGGCAGGTCATTGGTTTTGTCCAAAACATTATGAAGGTCAACATAAAATAAATAGCTGCAGTTTCTGGAAATCTGAGCCAAAAACGAAAATTGTTTGCGGAATGCAGCAGGACTGGCAATAGAAAGATCGACTTGCCTGCTTTTCGTATGCTGTCTGACCTGCTGTGCTTTTCCAGCACCACTCTGATCTAAAATCTGGTTTCCAGCACCTGCAGTCCTCACTTTTGCCAAGTTCCTTCAGTGTCGCTAGTTCCCAATTCAAGAACTCCATATCTAGCGGTTTCATGTCTGTACCTCCACGCTGAGGAGTTGAAGAGTGAAGAAAAGTAACTCACCCGCTCCACCTCTGGGGTAATTAGAGACTGAAAATGAATCGTGTCACATTGAAATATGTCTAGATGCGACTTAATCTTTGTCTTTTATTGGGAACCATCACTTTCATTGCAACCATCAGGAAAGAAATTTCGTTCGCCAGAAAAAGAAATGAATATGTCACTATTTGTTTGCTTCAGGTCCAAGAATACTCAGATCAATAGCTCCCTTGCTTACCTCTGCTGGTCATGTTAGCAAAGAGATGTAGCAAATTGCCAAGTGTGACTTTCCTTTCAATAAATAATTTTGACTCAGTTTGGCTGCAAATATCTTTTTCTACCTTTGTGCTTTTCTTCTTTTACATTGGTGTCTCGCACCTTACAAATGACAGCAAAGGTATGAAAGGATTTGGAAGCATTCAGCTCATCAAGTCAGCGAGAGCTTTCAATGAGATCACCGCTGATTTGGTCAATGCTCAAGCCAGCTGCGCTGTTTGCAGTCATGGCCGAGTGGTTAAGGCGATGGATTAGAAATCTATTGGGGTTTCCCCACGTAGGTTCGCAGTCTGCTGACTACGTTATGAATGCTTTTCTGCTGGAACAATGTTCGCTCAAAGTTCAGAAAACCGATTTTGCAAACCAGGCCGGTAATTTGATTAGACTTGGGAAACTCGACTTCTTCATCAGGAATGTTCCATATTTAAAACATTATCCCTGTTTCTCTTTCCAGATACACTGCTCGACACATCGGGTTTCTGCTGTTGTTATTGAAGGTCCGAAGCAGAAGTGCCGCTTTTCATTAGATTCCTTTAATCCCTGTCCTCTGTTCTCTGACTCGGGTCAGTGGCAGCACTTACTCCTGCTCGTTAAAGTGCTCTTTCCCCACCGCTCCCTCTCCCATCATTACAAAC
>NW_025186473.1:0-2951 GCF_004010195.1 Chiloscyllium plagiosum | reverse complement strand
GTGGTGAAAATAATGACCGGAATCGAAGAGTGGAAAGAATAACGACCGGAATCAGTGTTTATGTGAAAATAATGAACGGAATCGGTGAGTGGCGAGATTATTGACCAGAATCGGTGAGTGGTGAAAATAATGACCAGAAACAGCGAGTGGCAATTACAATGACCGGAATCGGTGAGTGGTGAAAATAACAAACAGAATCAGTGAGTGGTGAAAACAACGACTGGAATCGGTGAGTGGTGAAAATAACGACCGGAATCGGAGAGTGGCAAGAATAACGACCGGAATCAGTGTGTGGTGAAAATAATGAACGGAATCGGTGTGTGGCGAGAATAAGGACTGGAATTGGTGATTAGTGAAAATAATGACCAGAAACAGCGAGTGTCAATTACAATGACCGGAATCGGCGAGTGGCGAAAATAATGACTGGAAATGGTGAGTGCTGAAAACAATGAGCGGAATCGGTGAGTGGTGAAAACAACGACCGGAATCGGCGAGTGGTGAAAATAACTACCAGAAGCGGTGAGTGGTGAAAATAATGACTGGAATCGGTGAGTGGTGAAAATAACAACCGGAAATGGTGAGTGGCGAAAATAATGACCGGAATCGGTGAGTGGTAAATATAATGACCTGAATCAGTGTGTGGCGAGAATAATGACCGGAATCAGTGAGTGGCGAGATTATTGACCAGAATCGGTGAGTGGTGAAAATAACAACCGGAATCAGTGAGTGGTGAAAATAACAAACAGAAGCAGTGAGTGGTGAAAACAACGACCAGAATCGGAGAGTGGCAAGAATAACGACCGGAATCAGTGTGTGAGGAAAATAATGAACGGAATCGGTGAGTGGCGAGAATAAGGACTGGAATTGGTGAGTAGTGAAAATAATGACCAGAAACAGCGAGTGTCAATTACAATGACCGGAATCGGTGAGTGGTGAAAATAACGACTGGAATCGGTGAGTGGTGAAAATAATGACTGGAATCGGTGAGTGGCGAAAATAATGACCGGAATCGGTGAGTGGCGAGAATAACGACCGGAATCGGCGAGTAGCGAAAATAATGGCTGGAAATGGTGAGTGCTGAAAACAATGACCGGAATCGGCGATGGTGAAAATAACTACTAGAATCGGTGAGTGGTGAAAATAATGACCGGAATCGGTGAGTGGTGAAAACAACGACCGGAATCGGTGAGTGGTGAAAATAAGGACCGGAATCGGTGAGTGACGAGAACAACGACCGGAATCAGTGAGTGGTGAAAATAGTGATAAGAAATGGTGAGTGGTGAAAATAATGACTGGAATCGGTAAATGGTGAAAATAACTACCAGAATCGGTGAGTGGTGAAAATCATGATTGGAATCAGTGAGTGACGAGAATGACGACCGGAATCAGTGAGTGGTGAAAATAATGACCGGAAACGGTGAGTGGTGAATATAACAACAGGAATTGGTGAGTGGTGAAAATAACGACCGGATTCGGTGAGTGGGGAAAATAGTGACCGGAATCGGTGAGTGGTGAAAATAATGACCGGAATCAATGTGTGGCGAGAATAATGACCGGAATCAGTGAGTGGTGAAAATAATGACAGGAATCAGTGAATGGTGAAAATAACGACCGGAAACGGTGAGTGGGGAGAATAGTGATCGGAATCGGTGAGTGGTGAAAGTAATGAGTGGATTTGGTAATTTGCGAGAATAACGACCGGAATCAGTGAGTGGTGAAAATAACAACCGGAATCAGTGAGTGGCGAAAATAACGATCAGAATCAGTGAGTGGTGGGAATAACAACTGGAATCGGTGAGTGGTGAAAATAATGACCAGAATCGGTGAGTGGTGAGAATAATGACCAGAATCGGTGAGTGGTGAAAATAATGACCAGAAACAATGAGTGGCAATTACAATGACCGGAATTGGTGAGTGGTGAAAATAACAAACAGAATCAGTGAGTGGTGAAAACAACGACTGGAATCAGTGAGTGGTGAAAGTAACGACCGGAATCGGAGAGTGGCAAGAATAACCACCGGAATCAGTGTGTGGCGAAAATAATGAACGGAATCGGTGTGTGGCGAGAATAAGGACTGGAATTGGTGAGTAGTGAAAATAATGACCAGAAACAGCGAGTGTCAATTACAATGACCGGAATCGGTGAGTGGTGAAAATAACGACGGGAATCGGTGAGTGGTGAAAATAACAACCGGAAATGGTGAGTGGCGAGAATAACGACCGGAATCGGTGAGTGGCGAGAATAACGACCGGAATCGGCGAGTAGCGAAAATAATGACTGGAAATGGTGAGTGCTGAAAACAATGACCGGAATCGGTGAGTGGTGAAAACAACGACCGGAATCGGCGAGTGGTGAAAATAACTACCAGAATCGGTGAGTGGTGAAAATAATGACCGGAATCAGTGAGTAGTGAAAACAATGACCGGAATCGATGAGTGCTGAAAACAACGACCGGAATTGGCGAGTGGAGAAAATAACTACCTGAATCGGTGAGTGGTGAAAACAATGACCGGAATCGGTGAGTGGTGAAAACAACGACCGGAATCGGCGTGTGGTGAAAATAACTACCGGAATCGGTGAGTGGTGAAAATAATGACCGGAATCGGTGAGTAGTGAAAACAATGACCGGAATCGATGAGTGGTGAAAACAACGACCGGAATCGGCGAGTGGTGAAAATAACTACCAGAATCGGTGAGTGGTGAAAATAATGACCAGAAATGGTGAGTGGTGAAAATAATGACTGGAATTGGTAAGTGGTGAAAATAATGACCGGAATTGGTGAGTGGTGAAAATAATGACTGGAATCAGTGTGTGGCAAGAATAATGACCGGAAACAGTGAGTGGTGAAAATAATGACCGGAATCGGTAGGTGGTGAAAATAATGACAGGAATTAGTGAGTGGCGAGAATAACAACCGGAATCAGTGCGTGGTGAAAATAATGAGCCGAA
>NW_025186472.1:1683-2951 GCF_004010195.1 Chiloscyllium plagiosum | reverse complement strand
TAAGATAAGCCCTCCACTCGAGGCAGCATCCTGGTAAACCTCCTTTGAACCCTCTCCAAAGCATCCACATCTTTCCTACAATACGGGGACCAGAAGTGGACACAGTATTCCACGTGACGTCTGACCAAAGTTTTATAGAGCTGCAACAAGATCTCACGGTTCTTAAACTCAATCCCCCTGTTAATGAAAGCCAAAGCACCATATGCTTTCTTAACAGCCCTGTCCACCTGGGTGGAAATTTTAAGGGATATATGTACCTGCACACCAAGACCCCGCTGCACCTCCATACTGCCAAGAATCCTGCCTTTAATCCTGTACTCAACTTTCAAGTTCGATCTTCCAAAATTCATCACCTCACATTTATCCAGTTTGAATTCCATCTGCCAACTTTCAGCCCATCTCTGCATCCTGGCAATGTCACGCTGCAGCCTACAACAGGCCTGTATACTGTCAACGACACCTCCAACCTTTGTGTCGTCTGAAAACTTGCTAAACCATTCTTCAATCTCCTCATCCAAGTCATTAATAAAAAAATTACAAAGAGAGAGGCCCAAAAACAGAGCCCTGTGGAACACCACACACCACTGACCTCCAGGCAGAATATTTTCCTTCCACTACTACTCGCTGTCTTCTGTCAACCAGCCAATTCTGTATCCAGACAGCTAAACGTTCCTTTATCCCATTCCTCCTGACCTTTTGAACGAGCCTACCATGGGGAATCTTATCAAATGCCTTACTGAAGTCCAGATACACAACATCCACCGCTCGATCCTCATCAACTTGTCTAGTAACATCCTCAAAGAACACAATAAGATTTGTGAGGCATGACCTGCCCCTCAAAAAGCCGTGCTGACTGCCTTTAATCAAGCCAGATCCTATCCCTCAGAATCATTTCTAACACCTTGAAGATGACAGACGTGAGACTGACTGGTCTAATTTCCGGGGATTTCCCTATTTCCTTTCTTGAAGAGAGGAATTACATTTGTCTCCCTCCAGTCCTCTGGTACGAATCCTGTTGAGAGTGAGGATACAAAGATCTTCACAAGCGGCGAAGCAATCACATTTCTCGCTTCCCAAAGCAGCCGAGGACAAATCTGGTCTGGCCCTGGCGACTTGTTAATATTAATGTTTGTCAAAATTTTCAACAATCAGCTTCCTCAATCTACTCTCTTGCAACATGATTACCTGCTCCTCAATGGTTTCATTCACTACAAGGTCCTTTTCTTTCGTAAAGACAGAAGCAAAAAACTCATTTAGGGCTTCCCCTA
>NW_025186472.1:0-1447 GCF_004010195.1 Chiloscyllium plagiosum | reverse complement strand
TGACACCTGCCCCAGCTCATTGCCGAGCACCAAATCCAAAATGTCCTCTCCCCTCGTCGGCCTGTCAACGTACTGAGTTAGGAAACCCTCCTGAACACACCTTTAAAAAACAGCTCCTTCCAAACCATCTGCTGGAAGAAGGTTCCAATCAATATTGGGAAAGTTAGTCACCCATTACAACTTCCCTATTCCATTCACACTTTTCCAAAATCTGCCAATTTATGCTTTTTTCAATTTCCCTGCTTCTATTGGGGGGCCTGTAATTAACCGCTAATGAGGTGATTGCTGCTTTAATGTTCCTAATTTCCACACATGCTGACTCAGTAGGCGGATCCTCCTCGATAATGGTAACTTCTGTAGCTGTGATACCCTCTCTGACGAGCAGTGCTACATGCCCTCCTCTTTTTACCTCCTCCCTATTATTTTTAAAAGTTCTAATCCCTGGAACATCCAGCAACCATTCATGCCCCTGAGAAACCCATGTCTCTGTTATGGCCACAACATCATAGCGCTAAGCTCATCACTTTTATTCACATTTTCCCCAGTATTACCTAGGCACAGTGACTCCGTTTTGGGGGAGGGGGTGGGGAGGGGGTCATGGTGTCTCAGTGGTTAGCACAGCTGTCTCACAATACCAGGGACCCCGTTTGAGGGGAGCGGGAAGGGGCATGGTGTTTCAATGGTTAGCACGGCTGTCTCATAGTAGCAGGGACCCAGTTTGCTTCTGCCCTCAGGACTTTTTGCATTGAATTTTCACATTGTCCCCGGGTCTGCAAGTGTTTCCTCCAGGTGCTCTAGGTTCCTCCCATAGTCCCACCAATCATGTGCCGCTAGGTGTAATAGTTATGTGAGATGCAGGGGTAGATTAGTAGTCGGGCTAGCCATGGGAAATGCAGGAGTAGTGCATGAGGTGGGTCTGGGAGCAATTCTTTTCAGATTGTCAGTGTGGATTCGAAGGGCCTCTGTCCCATAAAGTAAGGAAAAATATGTTATATGAAGCCAATGGAAGATACTGGAGCCTGAACCAAAAAGAAACAGAGTGCAGGGGAAATGGAGCAGGTTTGGCAGCCTGTGTCAAGAGAAAAACAAAGTTAACATTTTGAGTCCACTGACCATGTATCAGATCCGAAAGCAGCTGGGAATTAATGTAATGTGTGTTGGTGAGGTGAGATAAATATACGGGGAAATAGAGAGATAGAATACATAAACAAAGGGATTATTGATGGTCAGCTGGGATGGAAATAAAATGTGACATTATTTTAATTTATTTTTCACCTCCTCGCATATTCTGAGTTTCATGCATGTGTGGGCACATATGCACGTCCCTGTTTCAAGTGAGTTCTGTCCCCTCGATCTCTTTCCTCAGCGTGGCCATCTTCTTTCCTTTATGAATGGGACATGTTTGATGTTGGCAGCGCCAGAGTTTATTTCTCTTTCCTATTTGCTC
>NW_025186471.1:1749-2951 GCF_004010195.1 Chiloscyllium plagiosum | reverse complement strand
TGTGAATTCTGTCTGTGTCCCAATGTTGTCAGATTGACATTTTTCTTAGAAAAGCTCTGCATTTAAATTACATTCTCGAGAAGGCAATTTATAGATGAGGGTGTAAGGTTAGGGTGGATTGGTTGTACTATATTGCCCATAGTGCCCAGGGATGTGCCGGTTAGGGTGGACTGGCCATGGGAAATATGGAGTAACGGGGTGGGTATGAGTGGGATGCTCTTCGGAGGGCCAGTGTGGAATAGATGGGCTGAATGGCCTGCTTTCACATTGTCGGGATTCTATGACTCCCTCCACAATGGAGCATTTTATCTGCATCTATCCTGTCAAGCCCCTTTCAGAATTGTATTGGTTTCAATAAGATCACTTCTTTGGTTCAGAGACATATAGCACAAAAACAGACCCTTTGTCCAACTCATCCATGCCGACCAGAATTCCCAAACTAAACCAGTCCTACTTGCCTGCAATTGGCCCATATCCCTCTTAAATCTTTGACAAAGGGTCAGTTAGACTCGAAACGTCAGCTCTTTTCTCTCCTTACAGATGCTGCCAGACCTGCTGAGATTTTCCAGCATTTTCTCTTTTGATTTCAGATTCCAGCATCCGCAGTATCCCTCTTAATCCTTTCTATTCATGTACCCATCCAAATGTCATTTAAATGTTGTAACTGCCCCTACATCTACCACATCCTCAGCAAGTTCATTCCACATGCAAACCACTCTCTGTCAAAACATTGCCCCTCAGGTTCCTTTTAAATCTCTCTCCTCTCATCTTGAAAAAAAATGCCCCTAGTTTTGAGCTCCTCCTTTGCTGTTCACCTTACCTCCACTCATGATTTTATAAATCTCAATAAGGTCACCCCTCATCCTCCTGTGCTCCAATGAAAAAAGTCCCAGCCTCTCCTTATAGCTCAAACCCTCCAGTCCTGGGAATATCCTGGTAGATCTTTACCGAACCCTCTTAATAGAATTCTTCCTGTTACAGGGCCACCAGAAATGTACTCCGTACCTGGAAAGTGTCCTCCCCAACATCCTGCACAACCTCAACATGATGTCCCATCTCCTATCCTCAATGGTGTGAACAGTGAAGGCAATGGTGCGAAATGACTTCTTAACCGCCATGTCTACCAGTGATGCAACTTTCAAAGAACTATGTACCTGAACTTCTCACTGTTTTGCAATACAACCCAAGGTCCTACCATTAAT
>NW_025186471.1:0-1350 GCF_004010195.1 Chiloscyllium plagiosum | reverse complement strand
ATAAACCTGTTGGATTATAACCTGGTGTTGTGTGATTTTTAACTTTGTCCTTCCCAGTCGAACACCGGCTCCTCCATATCATTTCTAGTGAACGCAGCCCACACCTTGGTGCTGCCAGTAAATTTTACAATGCCGATGAAACGATGCACTCTGCGCTCCTGAAAAATTTACAATTTCTAATGATACCAGCTACTCATTCACTGCTCCGCCTGATACACGACATTGGAAAGAAATGAGCTGCTTTAAAACAAAAACTCTTGGAGCTCAAAGCTTTCATTGAGAGTCTGAGCCTGGCCGTAAGTTCAGGTAACCTTTATTGTGACCCAACTTTGTTACAGCTTCAGATCTCCCCAGCAAAAAGGTGTAGAAAAAGTAGCTACTTTTTAAACAGCTCGAGGTCAAAACGCGCACACTCCCCTCCGCTCCCCGCCATGCCACCTCACTTCTTTTACTATTGGTCCAGTTAATAATGGCACTCGGCCATTGTTCCTTCACTACCCTTGCGATGGCACATGAACTCGCTGTTGGCTCTGTCGGTGGGAGGTGCGGGTGAAGCCCTTCCCGCACTGAGAGTGGGTAATTGGCCTCTCCCCAGTGTGAATCTGCTGGTACTTCAACAGGGCAGAGGAATTGCTGAAGGCCTTCCCGCACTCGGGGCAAGAGAATGGACCCTCCCCAGTGTGGACCTGCCGATGCCTCAGCAGGTTGGAAGAATTGCTGAAGGCCTTCCCACATTCAGGGCAACTGAAAGGCCTCTCCCTGTGTGCAACCGCTGGTGCTTCAGCAGGGCGGAGGAATTGCTGAAGGCCTTCCAGCACTCAGGCAACTGAAGGGCCTCTTCCCAGTGTGGTCCCGCCGGTGCTTCAGCAGGGAGGAGGAATTGCTGAAGGCCTTCCTGGACTTGGGGGAGAGGCCTTTCTGCTGCCCCGACTGCGGATAGGCCTTCAGCAATTCCTCCACCCTGCTGAAGCACTGGTGGGTCCACACGAGGGAGAGGCCTTTCAGCTGTCCTGTGTGGGCCCACCAGTACTTCAGCAGGGTGGAGGAATTGCTGAAGGCCTTCCCGCACTCGGGACAGCTGAAGGGCCTCTCCCCTGTATGGGCCCGCCAGTGCTTCAGCTGGGTGGAGGAATTGCTGAAGACATTCCCGCTGACAGGGCAGGAGAACGGCCTCTCCCCAGTGTGGCTGCGCCAATGAGACTCCAGGACAGATGGGATATGAAAGCCTTTTCCACGGTTGGCACATTTCCATGGTTTCTCCAAAGGGCTGGATTCCTCTGGTTTCTCCATCGCTGAAGCTTGCGCTGCACACAAATCCGTGTACAGTCCCTCTCTGCCGTGAATTCCTTT
>NW_025186470.1:1080-2950 GCF_004010195.1 Chiloscyllium plagiosum | reverse complement strand
CTATATTGCTCATAAACAAAGGGTTTCACTGTTATTCGCGAGACGTGACAATGCAGAAGTCAAATCAAATCCGAACCTAGGCACACCGATATTCACAGATTCTGTGTAATTCTGAGAAACTTGAACAAACATTTAGACTAAGAACATTAGTGTGAGACTGTGTTCCATATGAATGTAGATGCAAACTGGATATGGTTTTTAGATCAATATGATTTCATGTGGTTATGTTTCTGTCAACACTAGGGTCAATGTCATTCTGACTGGGCCTTCAGTGCAACTGGTGCCATAGAAGGACAGTGGGCAAAAAGGCATGGAAAACTGGTTTCTCTCAGTGAACAGAATCTGATTGATTGTAGAGGCGGAACTCCTAAATGCTCTGGTTCAACCGCATTGAGAGCCTTTGATCTAGTGATTCAACTTCAAGGCATCAACTCTGCTGAAACTTACCCTTACATAGAAAAGGTAAATCCCCAAGACTTCTAGTAAGGTTGTGGTGCAGTCGGGATTCATTCTCATTTCGTTTTATTTTATTTCTTCTCTCCTGTCTGCGTTCGCTTGTAAGTTTTCTTGGGTTTTTAATTTAATTACCTCTTGGTGAGGAGCAGCGAAATCTGTGAGTGTGTCGAGCAGCATGAACTCACAACGGAGATAGCCGAGAGAGTTTAGGTTCCTGATGGCTCCTGTCCTGACGCTAATTCATGGCTGCTCAGGCGGTGATGAGTCTAGGTCCCTGGCAGTGTCCATATCCAGTACAGTTTCGTGCAGGCAGCAGATGAGCTCTGTTTTTGTTCATGACAATATCTGTATCTATCATAGATTCACAAAATTAGCTGTGGAGGTGAGTCTGGGATTTGGGCAGCATGAGCATCCAACACAGATTCATGGAGGTAGGGTGCAAATGGGTCAGTTTTCTGTCTGTGTCTGTATTCAGCAGAGGTTCATGGAGGCAAAGCAGAGGTGAGTTTTGTTTTCTATCAGTAGATGTATCCAGCTAAATGGGTCAGTTTTCTGTCAGTGTCTGTATCCAGCAGAGGTTCATGGAGGCAAAGCAGAGGTGAGTTTTGTTTTCTATCAGTAGATGTATCCAGCTCTGATTCAAGGAGGCAGAAAAGGTGAGTTTGGTTTCCTGTCATTACTGCATCCATCATAGATTAATTGAGGCAGAGTGAAGATTAGTTTGGGTTCTGTCAGTATCGCTATCCAGCGCAGATTCATGGAGAGAGGGGAAAGGTTTTTTCGGGTTCCTGTCATGATCTGTATCAAGCACAGATTCATGGAGATTGGGAGAATGTGAGTTTGGGTTCCTGTCAGTGCATGTCGCCATCACAGATTCATGGAGATAGCAATGGAGCTTCGGCCCAGTACAAGAACCGGCAGCAACTGCAGTGACTCCATGAGTAAGCGATATCTAAAGCAGCCTCGTGGGAACAACAGAATCGAGTTTGGATCAATGTCATGCCCAGCAGCATCAGTGGCATCGACTTTGCTGAGGTCCATCAAGACCTCTTTGTGACCAAGGCATCAGCCGAGTCAAGATGCTGCCAAAGATTGGGCGACATTCATTCCGACGGTGAGAGAGAACGGGACACATGCCTGACCAGCATGTTCATGATGGAGCACTTAGCAAGGACTATATAATCTTTCAGCACTCCCAGTCATCTCAACCTTATCTTGGAATGCTCTCCTACATCTTGACACAACACCTCGTACCCTCAGACAATCGGTCTGAGGAGTTAAGAGTACTTCCATTTCTGTGAATTAATGTTCACCATTCCCACAGTTCAAAGATGTGGTGGTTAGGGGATTGTCTATGTTAAGCTAACCATAGTGCGCAGGGAATTATAGGTTAGGTGTGCAAGCCATGGGAGAC
>NW_025186470.1:0-358 GCF_004010195.1 Chiloscyllium plagiosum | reverse complement strand
CCCAAGGAGTGGTCATTACCAGCCAGAGGCCAGTGGCCCTGCTCAACAGGAATGCAGTAACATTCAGTACAACAACAATCTGAGGGCTGGTATTGAGCTTGGGTAACAGACCAACAGTAAGTGATTGAGTGAGGAGGGGAGGTGACGATCACAACACAGCTTTGTGTAGGGGTGTGTTTGGCTCGGGTGGGGTGTGGTGCAGTAAGGTCACATATCAGCAGGTGTATTCTTCCTCAACTGGTACTTGATATTTCCCGAGCCCTAAATCTGCAAACAATGCTGAACACATTTGCATATCGTTGTCCTCTCCTCTCATGTTGAGCACCTTACTCACCCCTGAATGAATTATATTGGCATT
>NW_025186469.1:2043-2950 GCF_004010195.1 Chiloscyllium plagiosum | reverse complement strand
ACACAGTATGTGGACAGCCAACAAAGTGCGAGGTTACATTGAGTTAGGTGCTGGACCATGAACCTGGCCAAGTGTTATACTTGGAGAAGGTGAGCACTTAGGTGATAGTGGCCACAATACAGTTATGTTTACTTTCGCGATAGAAAGGGACAGGTATATACCACAGGATAACAGTTGGAGCTGAAGGAAAGTCAACTATGCTGCGATTAGGCAAGATTAAGGATGAATAGAATGGGGAAAGAAATTGCAGGGATTGGGCACAATTGAAATGTGGATCTTGTTCAAGCAACACATACTGCGTGTCCTTGATATGTCTGTACCTGTCAAGTAGGGAGGAGATGGTCAAGTGAGGGAGCTGTGGTTTACTAAAGTTCTTGAATCTCGTGTGAAGAAGGAGAAGGAAGCATATGTAAGGATGAGACGTGAAGGCTGAGTTTGGACGATTGAGAGTTAAAATTAGCCAGAAAGGACGTAAAGAGAGTTCCAAGCAGAGCTGGGCAGCGAAACGAGTAGTCTTTAGTAGATTGGATGAAGTAAACCCTTAAAGCTTTCTATAGGTATGTCCACAATAAAAGAATGACTTTTTAAAGATTAGGGCCAGAGTTGAAAAATGTCGTGCTGAAAACACACAGCAGGCCAGGTAGTATCCGAGAAGCAGGAGAATCGACGTTTCGGGCAGAAGCTCTTCTTCAGGATTGATCCTAGGCTGAAGAGCTTCAGGGCAGAGGAGATGACCTGGGGGGTGGGGGGGGGGGGGTGCACCGAGAGAGGGATTCACTGAGATCCTCGTAGACGGAGGAGGAGACCTTCTTCAAGGTAGGCATCCTTGCAAGAGGATTTGCAGTAGGTTAAGATCAATTATGAGAAATTGAGGACTGCAGATGCTGGAGTGCCAGAGTGGAAATTG
>NW_025186469.1:0-1665 GCF_004010195.1 Chiloscyllium plagiosum | reverse complement strand
ACGATACATAAACATCTGGAAATGGTTTATTAATACGGTTTTGTGATGTGAAGGTCGTGCCTCACAAAACTTATTGATTTCTGTAAGAAGATGATCAAACAGTGCATGAGGGTAAAACGGTGGATGTGGTATATATGGACTTTCGTAATGCGTTTTATAAGGTTCCCTATCGTAGATTATTTCAGAAAATATGGAGTCTTGACACTGAGGGTGATTTAGCTGCTTGGATCAGAAAGTGGTCACTGAAAGTACACACAGGTTGGTGGTTGATGGAAAATGTTCATCCTTCAATTCAATTACAAGTGATGTTCGGCCAGGGGTGTTTAGGGGCTACTGCTGCTTGCCATTTAGTTTATGACCTGGATGAGGGCATACAGGATGCGTTAGTAAATTTGCGGATGACACTAGGGTCGGTTTAGTTGTGGACATTACTTGGGAGGTTGGAGGTTACCGAGGGAAATAGTTAAGCCGTAGAGCTTGGCTGAGCAGTGGCAAATGGCGTTTAAAGAAGAAAACTGTGAGGTGGTTCACTTTGGAAGGAGATTCTTAGTAGTGTCGATGTCCATGTATATAGATTCCTGAAAGTTGCCACCAGGTTGAAGTGATCTGAAGAACGCAATGTGTGTTAGCTTTTATTGTTAGAGGGATTCAGTGTCGAAGTCATGAGGTCATGTTGCAACTGTACAAAACTCTGGTGCTGCCGTACTTGGAATATAGTGTACATTTCTGGTCACTGCATTATAGGAAGGAAGTGGAAGTATTGGAACTTGTGCAGAGGAGATCGAATAGGATTTTGTCTGTTATGGATGGAAAGCTTATGAGGAAAGCCTAAGGGATCGAGGCTGTTTCATTAAAGAGAAGAAGGTTAAACGATTACGTAATGGAGACATAAAAGATGATCAGATCGCATGGGCGGAGAGAGCCTTCTCCCTCAGGTAGTGGTAGCTAGCAGGAGGGGACACAGCTTTATATTGAGGGGTGTCAGATATAGGACAGATGTCAGATTTGCTTTCTTTACTCAGAGAGTCTTAAGGGTGAGGAACACTCTGCCTGCAGCAGTCGGAGACCAGCCAAAATTAAGGGCATTAAAATGGTCATTGGTTACACAAAGGAGGATAATGGAACAGTGTATGTTAGATGGGTTTAAGATTGGTATCATAGATCAGTGCAACGTCGGGGGCCGAAGGTCCTGTACAACGCTATAATGTTCTACGTGCTATGTTATATACTCTACGTAGTGGTTCCTCTTCTGTTTTGTGGAGCTCTGGGGTGTCGCAGTGTCTTAAAGCTCGTTTACACGTTGGTTTATCTCAGTTTTGTTTGTCGTCTTTGGGATGCTTACTGTTGTAATTGAGTGTCCTGTCTGTTTGTGTGCCCTTTCACGATACTCTAGTTAGGAATTAGTTAGAGTTCTTTGCCTCCACAGCCCTCTGCGTCAATTAGTTCCACAGGTTTTCCATCCACTGGCTGAAGAAATTCACTCACCTTTCCTGTCTAATAGATTGTCCCTACCCTCTGAGAGTTTGCTTGCATCTTGCCTCTCCTAATAGTGAAAGCATCCTCCCTACAGCTGCTTTATCAAAGCCTCTCTGTATTATGTATATTTCAAACAGATCTTCCCCTTATTCTTCTAAAATCCATGAAGTACAAACCCAGATTTTTTAA
>NW_025186468.1:0-2950 GCF_004010195.1 Chiloscyllium plagiosum | reverse complement strand
TTATTTGTGTGACTGGGCCCAGTGTGCAGTGGGGTACCACAGGGATCAGTGCTGGGTCCCTAATTGTTCAGGATATATTGAAACAATGAAGATGAGAATGTGAGAGGTGAGGGGTGGGGGTGAGTGGATGGTGACTGAGTTTGTAGATGACACAAGGTTTGGCAGATGGTTGACAGTGAGGAAGAAGGTCTTAGGTTACAGGTGGATCTAACTGGATTGGTCAGATGGGCAGATAAGAGTCAGATGGAACTTACCCCTGATAAATGTGAGGTGATGAACTTTGGAAGATATAACAGGTGAATAAGGTATTTATGAAGGTAGACAGAACACTTGCCTTTATCATTTCAGGTATAGATGAGAAGAGCAGGGAAGATATGTTGGAGCTATACAGAACTTTGGTTAGGCCACAGCTGGAATACTGTGTGCAGTTCTGGTCACCACGCGATCGGAAGGATGGGATTGTACTGGAGGGGGTGCAGAGGATAGTCAACAGGATGTTGCTTGGGATGAAGCATTTCAGTGATGAAGAGAGGCCGGATAAGCTCGGATTGTTTTCTTTGAAGCAGAGAAGGTGGAAGGGGGACCTGATCGAGGTGTATAAGGGTATGAAGGGAATGGGCAAAATGAATAGAAAGCAGCTTTTCCCCTTACTCAGAGTTGGCACACATTCAATGTGAAAGACAGAAGGTGAAGAGGAGATTTGAAGAGCAGGTTTTCATTCAGAGGGTCGTGGGGGTCTGGTTTGCACTGCCTGGGATGGTAGGTGAGGTGGCAAATCTCTCAACCTTTAAAAACTACTTGGATGAACACTTGAAATTTCGTAACATTTAAAGCTATGGGCCACGTGTTGGAAAGTGGGAATGGTGTAAGTTTAGTGTCGTTTGGCTGGTACACAGTTAATGGGCTGAAGGGCCTCTTCTGTACTGTGTAACTTTATGATTCTATTGCCTGCAGTTTTGGTCTCCTTATCTGTGGAAGGATGTTCTGGCTGTGGAGGGAGGGCAGCGAGGATTTACCAGACTGATTCCTGGGATGACAGCAGTTAGATCTGAGGAAAAATTGGATGGTTAGGATTATATTCACTGGAGTTTAGAAGATTGAGGGGGGGGGTCACATTGAAAACTCGAAAATCCTAACAGGATAAGACAGGATTGATCATGTTTGGTGTCCCAAAGCAAAGAGATTTTCAGTGGGTGATCTTTGTGTCATGGATGATTTGGGGCTCAGATCAGCCTCAAAGATAAGGCCAAGATAGCAAGGAGTCTGATACTAAATAAAAGTTGAAAAAGCTGTGCTGTAAATGAGAAACAGAAACAGAAATTGCTGGAAAAGCTCAGCAGGTCTGGCATCATCTGTGGAGAGAAAGCAGAGTTAACATTTTGGGTCAAGTGAACCTTTTTCAGAACGATTCCGTTTTTGTAAAGAGTCTGGTTGAGCAGCAGACAGTGCTCAGCGAGAGGAATGAAGTTTCTAGTGGGATCTGCAAAGGATGGATTTGATCTTCCCAATGAGTTTCCCAGTGAGCCTGGCTCCTCAGTCCTGACTGCTCTTAGCTGCTGTGATTGTCACTGATTGGACACTTATTATTAGAGATTCTGACCACAGCAGAAAGCCCCGGTGTAAAAAATAACTGCAAAGGCTGTCAGATCGCAAAGTTGAAACTTCACCAAGAGAGGAAGTGAAAGAAGGAGCTCGGAGCAGCTGGACGTTTGTCACTGAGATGGGAGAAAACTGAACTGTCTGCACTCCCTGGAATCTGACAGTACATAAGGATATTAAAACTAGGAGCAGGAGTAGGCTATCTGGCCCCTCAAGCCCGCTCCGCCATTCAATAAGGTCATAGCTGATCTTTTCATGGCCTCAGCTCCCCCTACCCGCCCCCTCACCATCACCCTTAATTCTTTTATTGTTCAAAAAATATCCACCTTAGCTTCAAAAACATTTACTGAGGAAACCTCAACAACTCTGCTGGGCAAGGAATTCCATAAATTCACAACCCTCTGGGTGAAGAAATTCCTTCTCAATCCAATCCAAAATCTACTCCCCCGAGCACAGGAAGAGGCCATTCAGCCCATCATGTCTGTGAGTGATCCAATTAATCCCACTGCCCCTCTCTCTCCATAACCCAGCAAACCTTTCCTTTTCAGCTCAATCTCTAGTTGCCTGTTGTAAACCTGGGTCCACAGCAGAGACTTTTCTTCTAACCTGGGCTCAAAATTGGCGTCTTATTCATTCATTGGGTGACAAACTGCCTGGGCTGGGAAATGGAGCTCAGGACCCTGAACATTCCCTCTCCCCTCCTGAGGGACACTTGATGCTGAGGGATAGTTCCATGGAGCGCTACAATATATACCCTACCATACACACTTCCCCTTTCTGTGTGTAAAACGCTGGAGCTTGCCAGCAGGATATTCAACTGCAGGAGCCATCATCAGTTTGATCAATTTTGACCACATTCACTTTCCAGAATGTTTCAACTCGTTACTTATATAAAATCTGTCCATCTCCTCCTACGTGTGAGGCAGGGAAGGGGCCACTCCATTTCAGACAATTTGGAATTTATGGAACACAAATGGAGTAAGCTGGGAAAGGACATCGGAATCATGGAGTTTGGAGGTGGGATGAGCAGGAATCAGGATTTCTGTGGTCAAGGGGATGATGTAGTGCAGAGGCAAACAATGTTGTAGAGTTTGAAATAAGAGACCTATGTGATGGAGAGGATGCGGGATTTCAAGCTCCAATACTGGAGGGTCCAGTGGGAAAGAGGCCCATGCTTATTGCTGTTCATTGGACATTCCAGTGGGATGGAGGCCCACGTTTACTGATCTCTGTTGGAGGTTCCAATTGAGTCACATGGAATTGGAATGTTGGTATTTCTTGCAGCAATTGGAATCTTGGTATTTATTATAAAAGGACAGGATTACAGAAATAAAGAAATATTATTACAATT
>NW_025186467.1:0-2950 GCF_004010195.1 Chiloscyllium plagiosum | reverse complement strand
AGCAAATTTATTTTCTGGCATTACTCCTGTCTTCCTACATAGCCCATTGGGTTTCGTCTAATTGTGTGCTCCCCATTCCACTCTGAAAGCCCTTCATGACACTCGCTCCAATGTCCTCTCAGATGGTTTATTCGGTTCTGAATCACTTGCTGCATATTCCACGTTGTGTTTCTTTTCCAAGTCATTGAAAATTTATTAAAGTCCTTTATTATTGAATTGACCTTGCTCCACATCTCAGACAGTTTCATTCTCCTTTCCTCTCAGCCTCCCTAAAGCAGATGCATGATAGACCCGTTGTTAAAGCCTCCTTTTAACACACTAAACTGATTTTTTATTTGTCATTGTCTGCAGGAACACCTTGATGCTGCACTTAGCATGTTTTCCTACACTCTGCAACAAAACAGTTTCCATCTCCTGATTGGTGATAAAACCATGTAACGTGATATAGGTCATGGATATAGTGCATGTTCAGAGTTTTATTCATTCACTGCTCCAGACTGGAATTTGTCCTGCTTCCCAATTCTTACAATGCAACAATGTCTTCAGCCACATCTGACTTTGTGTTTCCTTAGCATTTGTCTACTATTTTCCCAAGATCATTGCTGATGAAGGGCTCCTGTCCTAAACATTGATTTTCCTGCTCCTCGGATGCTGCTGACCACTTCAACCATTTAACCTTCTCAGGTTTTCAGACACAATCACGTTCCCATCTGGCTATTGGTGCAAAATTCTTTTACTTCGTCGTTGTTAGATTTTAGAAATCAAGTTACATAAGAATGTACTGATGAACATCTAACAAGAATAGGGTCACAAACACTGCACCACTAAAATGCATTTGCCACTATATATTGGAGAAAAGGTGAATAGCCATGAAATTCTAACTATGATCATTCAATTTAAATACAATTAGTATTTTTCTTGAATGGCCAGATTAGAATTTCTTTTTCCCTGTGAATATTCTTTGAATGAGTAACAACAAAATGTACAAACTAAAAGAACCCACTTTTCACAATCTGAAATGAATGTGATTGCACTGTTTGCGTCATGCTATCAATAATTTATGAGAAAAATAAACTCCTCCCAATCATGTTTAACATCCTTGCATTTCTTATCCTGATGATTGTTCTTTGAATGGAATTAACAGCATTTTCTAATGTGAGAGCTTCAGTCAATCCCATTCTCTGGGTTTTCAAACATCAGCTCTGAGGCTGGCATTTCAATCAACATGTAATAAAAAGATTGTACCTGTAGAGCCTGTTGTAGTTGCGACTGAAAGAGAAATGATTTATATTGTTAATGTGAGAAAATTCTATGTTTGAAATTAATTTCTCAAAGAAATGATCTTTCCAGTTTTTGAACATGTTCATTTTTATCAGTATAATCCATTTCATTGATACATAATAGTTACCTAGATTATGTACAGTGGGACATGAGCGTTTCATGATGTCAAACGTAAAGAAGATTGACATTCAGCCCTTTCTCAATGTGCAGACTCGATTATGAGAACAAACTTATTTTCTGCCATTATTCCAGTCTTTCTACATAGCCCATTGGTTTTCATCTAATTGTGTGCTCCCCATTCCACTCTGAAAGCCCTTCATGACACTCGCTCCAATGTCCTCTCAGATGGTTTATTCAGTTCTGAATCACTTGCTGCATATTCCACGTTGCGTTTCTTTTCCAAGTCATTTAAAGTTTATTGAAGACATTTATTATTGAATTGACCTTGTTCCACATCTCAGACAGTTTCATTGTCCTTTCCTCTCGGGCTCCCAAAAGTAGATGCATGATAGACCTGTTGTTAAAGCCTCCTTTTAACACACTAAACTGATTTTTTATTTGTCATTGTCTGCAGGAACACCTTGATGCTGCACTTAGCATGTCTTCCTGCACTCTGCAACAAAACAGTTTTCATCCCCTGATTGGTGATAAAACCATGTAACATGATATAGGTCATGGATATAGTGCATGTTCAGAGTTTTATTCATTCACTGCGCCAGGCTGGAATTTGTCCTGCTTCCCACTTCTTACAATGCAACAATGTCTTCACCCCCATCTGACTTTGTGTTTCCTTAGCATTTGTCTACTATTTTCTCCAAGATCATTGCTGATGAAGGGCTAATGCCCTAAACGTTGATTTTCCTGCTCCTCGGATGCTGCTGACCACTTCAACCATTTAATCTTCTCAGGTTTTCAGACACAATCACCTTCCCATCTGGCTATTGGTGTTTAATTCTTTTACTCTGTCGTTGTTAGATTTTAGAAATCAAGTTACATAAGAATGTACTGATGAACATCTAACTCAGAGTAGGGTCACAAACGCTGCACCACTAAAATGCATTTGCCACTATATATTGGAGAAAAGGTGAATAGCCATGAAATTCTAACTATGATCATTCAATTTAAATACAACTGGCCAGATCAGCATTTCTTTTCTTTGAATTTTCTTTGAATCAGTAACAACAAAATGTACAAACTAAAAGAACCCACTTTTCACAATCTGAAATGAATGTGATTGCACTGTTTGCATCATGCTATCAACAATTTATCAGAAAAATAAACTCCTCCCAATCATGTTTAACATCCTTACATTTTTAATCTTGATGATAGTTCTTTGAAAGGAATTGACAGCTTTTTCTAATGTGAGAGCTTCAGTCAATCCCATTCTTTGGGTTTTCAAACATCAGCTCTGAGGCTGGCATTTCAATCAACATATAATATAAAGATTGTACCTGTTGAGCCTGTTGTAGATATTTCTGAAAGAAAATTGATTTATATTGTTAATGTGAGAAAATTCTACATTTGAAATTAATTTCTCAAAGAAGTGTTTTTTTCTCATCATTGATAATGTTCATTTTTACCAGTATAATCCATTTTATTCATACACAGATATTTCCTGTATTATGTACGGTGGCACATGAGCGTTTCATGATGTCAAAATTACAGAAGA
>NW_025186466.1:0-2950 GCF_004010195.1 Chiloscyllium plagiosum | reverse complement strand
GTGCTATTTGAACACGATTTGCTGGCAGTGAGGAGGGAAGTCAACTGTTTTGTGTCAAGTCTCAAGGAGGTATCTTCCATCTCCGAGAAGACACGCTCATGTTCTCCATGGAAGTCAGAAGGTGCAGGGAAGAGTTAACTCTTTAATAATGAATGTATTGCGGCTGCTGTCAGGATTATGGATAACATGACGTTCATTGCAGGATCACGGACCAATTGGACTGTATTAATGTTGGGAGATTTTATTCAAAAGCCTGGGCTCCTCTCTCTCACACACACTCACTCTCTCTCTGTCTCAATTGAAATAGAGAGTGGGGATGGTTGGTTCGATCGTTCTCAAAGGCTGTTAAACTATCAATAATCATGTAAGCCAAGTGAAAAAAAAGTCATGGAATTTATCACCGTAACAATGTCTGTCTTGAACATCATAAGTGATTGTCCATCCCTCTTAAAGTTCAATGCAATCACCTCTTATTCTCTCACTGAGCTTCACTCACTGCTCATGGTGCCATCATCTCAGGGATTAGTCTGGGGAAACGTGAGAGAAAGTCAATCCACAGTACCCCAAATCCTTCCTCAACAATACTCTCAGGGATGATCGCAATAATTCCCTTCTCTCACTTAGACATCGCCGTTTCCTTCCTGTGACACAAAAAGCCATTCCTTCTCTATGCCCTACGACTGACATGCCATAAGAGGCCTGTTTTGCATCTCACATACAATCGATGCAATTTCCCTTAATTGTTTCATTAATCCCTGGGAATGTAAATAATAAGCCACTTGTCAGAGTATTGTGTATTGCTCAGGTGCCATTGAGTAGTATGCTGATCTATGAGTCGGAGGGTTCAAGATCTACCATCGGGCTTAGAATAGACTAATTGATACTGCCACAGCAGCGCAGTCCTGAGATAATCCTGCACATCAGATGTATATGAGGCATTAAACCAAAGCCACTCTGCCCTCTAAAGGGACCCTTATTATTTTGAATTAAAGTGAGATTATACCTGGTGTCCCGGCTAATATTTATCACTCAATCCTGATGAGATGACTATCTGGTCATCATCTCCTTTCTGCTTTTCTCATGGTACACAAATTAGATATCACATTTCTGACATGTGACTGCATGATCAAAATTACTTCGGTTGTTGTATGGAATATCTCTGATTGAAAATTGACTTTGTCAGAACCTGCATGTATTATTACTCAACTTGGTTGTTCATTGTTCACTCTCTGCTGTAAGAAAACACTCCTTTCCAACTTCCATCAAATGAGAATGAAACAAACCTCAGTGCTGAAATATTTCACTTTGTACTAACATCTGGATCAAACAAAAATACCACTCAAACCAAATATAAAATCAATTGAACCAGTTTTCCAGGATAAATCAAGTTATATTTTTCACCAAAGGAGTGTAGTGAAATATTTCAATAGTTCTCATTGTGTCAAGTACCAGCAAACAGTGGAGTCTGTTCCAATCTATTTTATCTTGTCTAAAGATTAGGCTGAGGAAAAGAAGAATGCATTATGGGCTCCTTCAATTCGAGAATGAGGAGAGGAGTACATTTTAGATCAGTGATTAACAGCAAGAGTAATATTCTCCAGATTAGATTAGATGTGTAGTCGAATATACTAAAACGATCGAATAAGAGAAGGTAAAGTGGGATATTGTCAGCTTAATGTTTTATAAACTTGTTAAAATCTGGTCAGTCAGGATCTTATTGAATGGTGGAGCAGGCTCGAAGAGCCAAGTGACCTATTCTCATTTATTGTTCATACTGCGAAACAATTTTGCTAGTTACTCGAGCGGAGGTGGTAAACACATATCTTTAACTGTTACATGGGCACATGCTGATATTTCCGTCTATGATTCCCTGGGTATGATAGCATGTAGTTGACAGTGGCCCCAGGAGTTCTGCACTTGTTTCAGAGATCTGGAAAGAGATGTTTAGGATACTCTGAGATTGCATTAAGATGTTATATAAATGCACAACTTTTCTACTTGCCTTCCTGCAAGGGTAGAGCGGGTTTGCTCGTCATCAAACGTATGCATCATTTGACTTCAATCTGTTTTTCTTTGTTGCATTGTTGTAAGGAGGTTATTCTCTTAAGACAATAGCCTGGTTTTTACCCAAAGTTTAAGAGGTCTTTACTCACATTGGTGAGTTTCTGTATCACATGAGGTAGATTAATTGCAGTCAGTAATGGAAAATATATCAGATCAAATTTAATATTGTTAATTGTTATTAGGTCACTTAACAGAGAAAGAGATATGCTGTTCTATGAGCCTCAGGATTTAAAAGCCTTTTCAGTGGAACCACTGCTGAATTACCCAACGCGCTGATTATCCTGGTGAACTCACTGATACTGAAACCTCCATAATTTGGGAAAATGATGAAATACAAATTGACTGGAACAGCAAATTATCAGGAAAACTAGGGAACAGCGAGAGACTGGGCTGAAGCTCAGAACACAGAGACACTGCAAACCCAAGCACCCATTGACACGACTTCTCGAGATGAGCTATGATGTGGTTCTGCACTATTCGGTTCTGACCTCTGATCAGAACCAATGTTTCTCTGTCAGCCGATGCGGTTTGTGGAAAAATAAAATGTCTGCTAGAAGGCAACTACAAAGCTCTCTTGCGTTAATGTGACACAGAATCAAGTCAAATTTGGAGTATCTCCTTTTGGGGCTTCTTGCATCCTTTCAAGTAGCAGCTGAATTTGGTAATCAGGTATCAGTTACTATTAAATTGGATGAAATCTTGTTCGTGGTTAATTTATTTATATTTCCCTACCTCTGAGGTTTGCCCCATTTCTTTATTAAATAGCCAATGGGTGTGAAATCTCTTTAGTGTGAGAAAGAATGCGTGAGTCTGTGAGAGAGAGAATGCGTGTGAGAGAGCGAGAGAGAATGCATGAGTGAGAGAGAGAGAGAGAATGCGTGCATGA
>NW_025186465.1:0-2950 GCF_004010195.1 Chiloscyllium plagiosum | reverse complement strand
CAACACCATCAGATTCAAATTTACTTGGCCCTTAGTCTCCAAATATCTTTTGAAACTAATTGGCGAAATGTAAACTGTTGTCTGCATGAACAAATGCTGCTTGTGCTTGCTTACTAATTAACTTTTAACACAACCTGCAACTGCAGTTGCTGCCCACAGACCTTCATTTCTAAATCCCGAAACTTGAAATACACGTTAGCTGAAAGGGACGTCATTGTCCCCGATTTTTAAATTTAATTTCCCCCCACTAATGACAAGCTATAAGCATGATATTGGAATAAATGTTGGAAGTCTATCAACGTGCTCACAGACGATGGAAAAGGTAATGGGCAAGCAGAGAGTGAGTAGGATATTTTAAAGCCCCAACAGGACGTAGCTGTGCTGGTCCTCTGCCCGAAACAAAACCAAAGATATTTTAAAATCTGCTCAAGCAGAACATTTGCAAGAGGCAAAATCAAATACCTGGAATCAAAACGTTGAATGAGCTATTCTTTGCACATGCTGCCCTTCCTACTATGTTTCCCTTGCAACTTATGCTTTTTGTCCGTTGGATACATTATTGGAAAATCGAGTTCCATCTGGATAAAATTCAGTTGCTGCTCTTAGCAAGGACAAACAATCCAAGAGAAAGGATGATGATTGTTGGAACCTGGGAAACCCGAGGATCAAGGAAATCTTGCTGCTGAGTATATACAACTTGTACAAGAAGAAGCATGAAGCGGCAGAATAAGCATTCGGTATATTGTCTGTAGGTCCACAATCAGCAGAGGAAGTAGAAAGGGTAAATATTGCATTAGAAATCGATAAATGAGCGATAATAGCACAACAAAATTAATTTTGAATGAATATCTCCATTTACCACGAATTTTCATCACAACAGGTCGAATATGGATCAGGGAACATCGTGATTATTTCTTGTCGATGCATTGATACCCTTCTTTTGATTTATATTTTCTGCAGTATTTTGTAACTTCAATTTCTTAACAAATCGACAGTGCAAAAGGCAGAGATTATATTCAATGTCTTGGCCATCAGTTTCTGTCAGAAAGAATAGTTAATTTGCACGATTCCTGGTGGATCTTGCTGAAAGACAGAACTATGTCACAGGAAGTTCCAGAACAAAAAGATGGAAATTTCGAATTGACATCAAGCGCAGTAACCTCGCTGTCACATCTGCGCATGAAAGGGATGGGAGGAGCGCCAACCACATCGTCTGGAGAAACAAGTGTTCAGCCTTCACACTGATTCATATGGTGTAGTATTAGCACTGATATAATTGGAGAGTTTTCGAATGCATCCACCAACAGAAATCTGAATTCAACTGAAGGTGACGTCCCATGATCCGCAGCGTCGTTCTCATCAATCGCTGTATGTAGTATCTTCGCAAATCACGCATTAGACCTTCAGAATCAAGACATGTACCAGTGATCATACAAATAATGAAGTGTCAACATGCATAAAACAAGTGTAAAACATGAGTGCACATATAAGACTGTGATGGAAAAGGGTAAGCTATCCCTCAGACTGTTGATCAGATCTTCTCACATTCAGCTACAGATGTTCGTACCCGATTCAGAAACTAACAGACGTGATGGCTCCACAAATATTCCCATCGATTTGAAGAAGGGTCAAGACATCATTGAGCATTTACAGTCGACTTTAACTGGAAGTGTTCGGTGAATGATCCACATTGACGTCTTCCTGAGGCTTCTGGTATTACAGAAACAAAGCGTACGTTTATGGACATTTAAAATATTCAAACCTAATACTGACATTATCGGCTCCAAAATGATATAACACCACTTTCAATTAACTGCACTTCTAAGAAAGCCAAATAAACAAATCTGATAATTGGTATGCTGCATCCGTAGTATGTCAATGTCAGGAATGCGTTTGATAATTTAGCAAACACAAGCTTAATCCATGTGGGTGGACTTGTGGAGTAGTATATTTGCTTGGTTAGAGCGTTAGCTCAGCAAAAGAAGGAAGGGTCTGGATAATTTGGCATTTATCTGATTGTCAAACTGTAAATAGTGCAGTGCAAATGAGTTTTGCAATGCATCTGTTCTTCGACAGAGCAATAGCTATGTTCTAATCAGACGCTGCGTATTACAGAATCAAGCAGTAAAAATAAAGGTTTCAAAGGGAAAGACATACATGTACAAATGATCGAGAACAATTTAAAATGTTGGAATATACAGGTAAACGGATATGGATAGGTTTGATGAAAAAGCGAACATTTTGCATCATGAACCCTGACATTCGAAAGTTTGAGGTTAACAATACTATCAGAATAACAAAAGATATGCAACAATTTGTTGTCTGAGTGGAGATATGCTTCGAAATTTTCAGTGCAGCTCAATATCATTTGGCTCGAGCATGGACTTTATTAAGATTGATTCCCGTTAAAGCAAATCCCAAGGCGGTCAAATTGAATTTTCGCTTTTTCTCCCAAAAATAATGAAAAATAAGTTTTTGGAACTTGAAGGAAATGAAAAACTGTCTGTTTCTACGCAAGTATGATTTAGCCATCATCCAGGCTTGACTTGACATCTGGGCTGTAACACACACATTGCACAAGTATTAGGAGGAATGACGAATATCTCCCCATTGATTTAATTGAAATTACAGTTGCTGAGAAATCAGCATCCGAAATGGTACTGGTTGACATTGCGCCCAGACAGAATTAGACTTAGAATATATAAATGCTGTGGCTGAAAACCTGGGTTAGAGCAAATAAAGCTTGTGGTGAATTCACTGCCTGTTAACACGTGCGTTGCCACACGAGGATCCGATACACGCAGTCTGTAGTGCATTTGAATGGACCATCTCCATATCCGACGACCCACCGAACACAGACCTCTGCTGCAAGCCCACCCACTCCACTCCCGTGGTTTCCTGGCTTACACGTCCTCAGACCCTGCCTCCTGTCAAAATGCCATCTCTCATT
>NW_025186464.1:0-2950 GCF_004010195.1 Chiloscyllium plagiosum | reverse complement strand
ACGCCGTGCTGACGGAGTTTCCCAAACTGGTTGTAGGATTTGCCGGACTGGTGTCGGTAGGCCGAATGCATAACGTTGTGCCTTTCCCCCTCGACTTTAAAGGAATGTAGGAACGGGAGAAACCGACAAAACTCTACGACTTCTCACTTGTCCCGGATAGATGCTTTTCCAACACATGAAGGAAACTCGAAACCATCCAGGGAGAGAGCAGCACCCTCCTGTCTGGATTGGCACCACAACCCTCCATCGCTCCCTCTCCAAACGACTCTGAGGAACGACGACAAGACGCACTGCAGAATCTCGCCCTGTTACAGCACCTCCTGAACATATGGCCACTTCCATTTCAAAACACGCGCTGTGTGGGAACACGACACCTACCCTTTAAGGTCCCTTTATGAGTCCCTCACCAAACCAGGTGAAAATATTTCGGACGTTCCTTCACGGTGGCTGGGTCAGAATCCAGGGACTCTTTCCTTGAGGAACATTGTTGGTCGACCGCCCAGCACATCGACTGCAGAAGTTCACGGCGAGGTGGAATCGACAATAAATGCTGACCCAGCCAGCAGAGCCACACCCTCACGTGAGAGAATAGAAATGAAGGAGTCGGGAAGCTGCTGGGGCATTGGCTTCGGAGGGAGCCTTCCCTCCCATCATCCCCTCCCGGCATCTCACTGAAGGATAGTGCTTCCTTCTGCTGCACTGCACTCTCCTGGCCAGATCGGGAGACAGCTCAGTTGTTACAAGTGCAGAGACATCAATGCACAAAACAGGGATCCTGCTGCTGTTAGTATGGAAATTACTGTCGCAGTTATGTACTTGACTTAGTGTTGTAATACGGCATCATATTGCACGGCTCCCATAACAGATAATGGTAGTGTGCTGTGATAGATGAAGTGTAATGCCGAGAAACAAAGTGGCAGACAATGTCTAGCTTTGAAAGGCAAACCAAGCCAGCATGATTGTTTATGCTAATGTTATCCGATAAGTGCGGGAACAACTTTTAAACTGCTGAGGGACAAAGAGCTAGTGGGTCGTCAGGGAATACATTTTTCTGGCTGCCACAGCTTTGATTTTGCAAGGTTAAAGTTAAATTTCGTGAAAGATATTCCTGCTTTTTTTTAATACAACATTGACTGATTCTTCCACAGGAAATGTGGCACTGCAGATGGGACAGGGAAGAGAAACTTTCCTCTGAGAAGAGGTTTCAGTTGCAGGGCACTTCCCAATTAAACCGAGAGCTCTCCTGAGACAGACAGAATAAACGTTTTGGCCAACCACAAAATAAAAGGTATGCATTTGCTGCTAATTTAGTCTATAGCAGTCACGTAAGGGTGATTCTCGGAAACGCAGATGTCCAAAGTTAGTTGCTGATGGGTCACTCTGATGCAAAGAACCATAAGATGGATGGTTAATTCAAGCTTGTGGAGACACAGAGACTATTCAGGAAAACTTTGCGTGGCGGAGGGGGTTGGGAGGGGGGGTGGGTAAGCAAGTATAGAATAAAGAGATTGAGACAAAATTCCAGGTGGCGTTTTTATGTTTCTGTGGAAACCACCTTATCTTTGAGCAAATAAAACAAAAATGGTATCGGAATATAGGGGAGTGCACGGACGGGAACTGGGAAGGATTTTTATTCTTGTTAGGATTAGTGATTGTGGATGAAATTGAAAGCCAGCACATTGGTAGTTGATGGTTAAATGTAAAATAGTAAATAATAGTCATCGTGTTAAACTGTTACTGGACTGTTGGGTATTATGACAAGGCCTATAGTGTACTTATAGAAATGAAAATGGGTCTGTTTCGGCAAGGCTGTGTGTGTGTGTGTATGTGTGTGTATGTGTGTGTGTCTGTGTATGTGTGTGTATGCGTGTGTGTGAGACAGAGACACAGAGAGAGAGAAAGCTGTGGCTCACAGAAATGCCTTGTGTATGTCTGCGTATGTGAGGGAACGAGAGATAGAATCACTAGTTTGCAGAAAATCGTTGCCTGCCTTTGACAGAGAGAGTAAGCATTGCCAGCTGGTTTGTATGCACAATTGGATTTGGTTGTGAACTGTTTGTGTCTTTTCCCGGTGCTAGAAATCCGGGAGTGTTTTGATTTAATTTTGCTCTGCAGCGATTTTGGAGTGTCTTATTTGAAAGAGACTTTTCAAGAAAACGTTCGTGATTTAATGCATTTTGCTGATGCAGTCCTAGAATAGTTGATACAGCACGAGCGACAATAGTTTTTTTTCATTAATTAGTGGAAACTAAGGAAGTTTAGGGGTTGATATATTGGTAAGTGACGATTGCAAGTTGTAGAGTTAGGGAATACATATAATAAATTACGAGGTGCTATCCGACTTCTAAGGCATAAGGGAGTGCATTGCAAAACAGAAATAATAGGTACGCTGGACTCGTAGATATATCAGGATGAATAAACGGACTGAAATTGAAACACTGAGTAAGCAGCAAGAAACGATAGCTTTATTTTAAAAAATGGGAAATAAGAACTCTGGATTAATTAACTAAATGGCTGAAAGACGGTATCTTTGACATAAATATGTGCAATGAAATGCCAAGGCTAATTAAGAATTACAAACAGAAGGATTAGAGCTGAAAATGTGTTGCTGGAAAAGCGCAGCAGGTCAGGCAGCATCCAGGGAACAGGAGAATCGACGTTTCGGGCATAAGCCCTTCTTCAGGAATCAGACCTCACTTTCTCCTCCAGACAGAAGGATTAATCAAACAACAGAATATTGAAGTGGGAATAAGAGGTGGACATTTTCAAGCTGATTAGATTTGAAGGAGACGAAGATTTTCAGACACGAGTTACAACTGATGGGGGTGTCAGAGAGCAGAATAAGTAGCTTCTGTGCACAAAAGTTGGGGATCAGAACATCTCCGCGATCTCATTTCAGAATAGGGAGCAACATTTATATATATATCAAGTTGGAAGACTTGGAAACCAA
>NW_025186463.1:0-2950 GCF_004010195.1 Chiloscyllium plagiosum | reverse complement strand
ATCCTAAACCCTCAATAACCACCAAATGCTGCAAGCTTTTCTCGTCATTTTCAGACTGACTTTCGACCCTTGACACTCTTTACTCTCAACCATCCCCATCGATCTCTAACCCATCAGCGATCCAATTCCTCAAACCCAGCTTCCACCTGACGTGCCTTTCTAGCCCCGCATCATATGCCACCAGAACACTTCACGCACACATTGTATATACCCCTGCTCTCTGTGTCTCTGAAAATACGAGGAAGCAGAAAAAGTGAGACAGAACGGGGCATGACTCAGACTTCCACCACAGTCTTGTACAGTGATAATAAGCTCTAATTGAAAATATATTCTGCAGAATGATTGATTCAGAGATCTGTGCCTGAAATGAAGAGCTTCTTCAGGACATACGAATTAAAATTATTGCCATTTCACTCAAGTTTTGGTTTAACAGATTGTACTTTGGAATTAAAAACACAACTTCTAAATTTGAGGACAGCTTCGAAGTATGCAACAGTAAATTATGTGAACTTTTTAAACAAAATGTGGAAAATGGACAAACAATTATCAAATTAAGTTCAATACACATAATTCTGTGACTGCATGTTTTGTGGCATGGCATGGAGATCCAGCCCTTTTCAGTTCTGAAAATGTTAAACCAGACTCAAAACATTAACTCTGTTTCTCACTCCATAGATTCTGTCAGACTTTTTGAGTTTCTGCAGAATGTATTTGGGGCTGTCCTACATCGCTTAGTCCAACTACATTCTACTCTCCATTTAATAACATTCTGCTTTCCTGCTTACCCAACGAAATGGAGAATCAACCACTTTGCCATATTTTATTCCACCTGCTAAATATCTGCCTCCCGCGAAATTCTCTCCGTGCCTTTGAAAGCAGTTTGTGTCCTCTTCCCAATTTAAATTGCAAACAATATTGTGGGTGGCACGGTGGCACAGTGGTTAGCACTGCTGCCTGACAGCGCTGGAGACCCGGGTTCAATTGTGGGCGGCACGGTGGCACAGTGGTTAGCACTGCTGCCTCACAGCGCTGGAGACCAGGGTTCAATTCCCGCCTCAGGCGACTGACTGTGTGGAGTTTGAACGTTCTCCCCGTGTCTGTGTGGGTTTCCTCCGGGTGCTCCGGTTTCCTCCCACAGTCACAAATAGGTGCAAATCAGGTGAATTGGCAATGCTAAATGTTAGGTAAGGGGTAAATGTAGGGGTATGGGTGGGTTGCGCTTCGGCGGGTCGGTATGGACTTGGGCTGAAGGGCCTGTTTCCACACTGTAATGTAATCTAATAATCAATATATCCGTAGATTCTCTTCATTCATTATGTCACCGCTATAGCTGATAGACAGATAATGTTCCATGTTCAATCGCTGCGGCATTCCACGCATTGAAACTTGCCAACTTAGAAGTTATCTGTTCATCCCAACTCCAATTTCCTATTAGTTCGCTAGCTCTCTATTTCCGCTGATATGCAACTCCATCAGTGTGAGCTCTTGTGTCTTCCATCTCTCACAATTTTGAACATTTTTAGATACCTAAACACAATACTATCCTGCTTCCTACGAGTTCTAATCTGTAGTTATATCCTCAAAATCGTTTGAACAAATGCAATTTCCTTTCAGAAAACGATGTTGATCGACCTTGCTTATCGTGTAATATTTAAAGGTGTTGTTATTCTTTATTTTCCATATCGCACACGGTTACCTTGAAAGTCCGACATTCTCGACCACTGCCTATTCCTGAGGTATGGGGACCCCTATGGTTAACCATGACATACCGTCTGTGTCCACTGAGAGAGAGGAAACCCATGGGCCTCAGGCATTTTGTGACCTTACCTAATATTTGTGCTGTAATGGATTTCACCAGGGGAAGCCACAGGTGAGGATCTAACGGAGTTGAGAGTAGCCATTTTTATCCCATTGTTTAAGGAAGGTCACAGTGATTTGTATAGAAATTACAGGCCTGTGAGCCTCACACTGGTTGTAGAGAAACGATAGGAAAAGATTCTCAGAGACATTATCTGTAGGCATTTGGAAGCAAATGCACTTCTGAGGGATAGACTCAACATATTTATGTGGGGAAGGTCACACTTCACGAAATTGATCGTTTTTTTTTCGGGGATGAGAAAGATCATAGACAAGGGAATAAAAGTTGATGCTGTCGACATGGACCTCAGTAAAAGCTTTGATAAGGTCCCTCAAGGCAGATTGGTAAAAAGGTAAATTCACACTGTCTCAGGGGTCAACTGGTAAGATAGAAACAGAGCTTGCTTCGTCGTAGAATAACCGAGGGTTTTTGTGGATGATTCACAATTTATTTCAAAATGGTGGGTTCTGACAATTGGAATTCCACAGGATTCAGTGGTTTGACATCTGTCGTTTGTGATCTACATAACTGATTTGGAGCAAAACATGGCTGGGCAAATTAGTAAGTTTATGGACGACAAGGATTGGTGGCTTTGTGGACAGTGAGGATGACCTTCGGAGGAGACAGCAGGATATAAATGAGTCATTGCATGGGCAGAAAAATGGCAGGTGGAGTTGAGCTCGAAACAAAGTCAGTTGATGCATTTCGGAAGGTAAAGTACAGATGAAAATTAGATAGTGAATGGAAGAATCATTAGGAGAGTTAGTATGGAGAGAGATCTGGGTTTCTGGATCCACAGATCATGGAAGGCAGCAGCGTAGGTAGATAGGTAATTAAAGAAATGCGTTTCGCATGCTTGGCTTCATTGAAATTGCAGAAAATGGAAGGGTGGAGAGACTATGCTTCAGCTTTACCAAATTCTATTTAAGGCCATACTCAGCATATTGTTCGCAGTTCTGTTCGCCACACTACCAGAAGGATGTCAATGCCATAGAGAGTGTACAGAAAAGGCTTACCATCATGTTGCCTGGTATGGGGACATTTTGGCTCTGGTGATTGGCTGTCGAGAATACTGAAATGCAAGTTAAGAGA
>NW_025186462.1:2108-2950 GCF_004010195.1 Chiloscyllium plagiosum | reverse complement strand
ATCCAGGGGCTAGGGTCTGGAACACAGTGCCTGACATTGTGGGACAGGCCAGATTTATCCAGGGGTTAGGGTCTGGAACACAGTGCTTGAGAAAGTGGGATAGGCTGGTTTAATCCAGGGGTTAGGGTCTGGAAGACAGGGCTTGTGAGTGTGGGATAAACTGGATTTTTCCAGGGCTTAGGGTCTGGAAGACAGTGCCTGAAAGTTTGGTGTAGGCCGGGTAAATCTAGGTGTTCGGATCTGGAACACAGTGCCTGAGAGTGTGGGATAGGCCAGATTAATCTAGGGGTAAGGGTCTGGAACACATTGTCTGAGAGTGTGCGGTAGGCCGTGTCAATCCAGGGGTTAGGGTCTGGAACACAGTGCTTGAGAAAGTGGGATAGGCTGGTTTAATCCAGGGGTTAGGGTCTGGAAGACAGGGCTTGTGAGTGTGGGATAAACTGGATTTTTCCAGGGCTTAGGGTCTGGAAGACAGTGCCTGAAAGTTTGGTGTAGGCCGGGTAAATCTAGGTGTTCGGATCTGGAACACAGTGCCTGAGAGTGTGGGATAGGCCAGATTAATCTAGGGGTAAGGGTCTGGAACACATTGTCTGAGAGTGTGCGGTAGGCCGTGTCAATCCAGGGGTTAGGGTCTGGAACACAGTGCTTGTGAGTGTGGGATAGGCTGGTTTAATCCAGGGGCTAGGGTCTGGAACACAGTGCCTGAGATTGTGGGACAGGCAGATTAATCCAGGGGTTAGAGTCTGGAACACAGTGCCTGAAAGCTTGGGATAGGCCAGTTTTATTCAGCCATTAATCCAGGGGTTAGGGTTTCGAACACAATGTCTCAGAGTGTGGGGGAG
>NW_025186462.1:0-984 GCF_004010195.1 Chiloscyllium plagiosum | reverse complement strand
GGTAAGGGTCTGGAACACAGTGTCTGAGAGTGTGCAGTAGGCCGTGTCAATCCCGGGGTTAGGGTCTGGAACACAGTGCCTGAGATTGTGGGACAGGCCAGATTTATCCAGGGGTTAGGGTCTGGAACACAGTGCTTGAGAGAGTGGGATAGGCTGGTTTAATCCAGGGGTTAGGGTGTGGAACACAATGCTTGTGAGTGTGGGATAAGCCAGATTTTTCCAGGGGTTAGGGTCTGGAACACAGTGCCTGAGAGTGTGGGGCAGGCTGGTTTAATGCTGGGGTTAGGGTCTGGAACACATTGCCTAAGAGTGTGGGGAGGCTGGTTTAATGCTAGGGTTAGGGTCTGCAACATAGTGCCCGAGCGTGTGGGGTAGGCCAGTTCAATCAAGAGTTAGGGTCTGGAATACAGTGTCTCAGAGTGTGGGGTAGGCCAGAATAATCCACGGGTTAGGGTCAGGAACACAGTGTATGAGAGTTTGGTGTAGGCTGGTTTAATGCAGTGGTAAGGGTCTGGAACACAGTGCCTGAGAGTGTAGGGTAGGCCGGGTCAATCAAGAGTTAGGGTCTGGAATACAGTGTCTCAGAGTGTGGGGTAGGCCGGGTCAATCCAGGGGTTAAGGAGTGGAACAAAGTGCCTGAAAGTGTGGGATAGGTCGGGTCAATCCAGGAGTTAGGATCAGGAACACAGTGTTTGAGAGAGTGGGATAGGCTGGTTTAATCCGGGGTTCGGGTCTGGAACACAGTGCCTGAGAGTGTGGGATAGCCTGGAATAATCCAGGGGTTATGGTCTGGAACAAAGTGCCTGAGAGCATGGAATAGGCCGGATTAATCCAGGGGTTAGGATCTGGACCACAGTGTCTGAGAGTGTGGGATAGGCCGGGTCAATCCAGGGGTTAAGGAGTGGAACAAAGTGCCTGAAAGTGTGACATAGGTCGGGTCAATCCAGGAGGTAGGGTCAGGAACACAGTGTTTGAGAGAGTGGG
>NW_025186461.1:0-2950 GCF_004010195.1 Chiloscyllium plagiosum | reverse complement strand
ATGACCCACGCAGGACACTCAATGACCCACACACGACACTCAATGACCCACCCAGGACACTCACGACCCACGCAGGACACTCAATGACCCACGCAGGACACTCAATGACCCACGCAGGACACTCATTACCCACGCAGGACACACAATGACCCACGCAGCACAGTCAGGACCCACGCAGGACACTCAATGACCCACACAGGACACTCAGGACCCACGCAGGACACTCAATGACAAACCCAGCACAATCAGGACCCACGCAGGTCACTCAGTGACCCAAACAGAACACTCAGGACCCACGCAGGACACTCAATGACCCACGCAGGACACTCAGGACCCACGCAGGACACTCAATGACCCACACAGGACAATAAGGACCCATGCAGAACACTCAATGACACACGCAAGACTGTCAATGACACACGCAGGACATTCAGGACCCACGCAGGACACTCAATGACCCACGCAGGACACTCAATGACCCACACAGGACACTCAGGACCCAAGCAGGACACTCAATGACCCACGCAGGACACTCATGACACTCGCAGGACACTCAATGACCCACACAGGACACTCATGACCCTCGCAGGACACTCAATGACCCATTCAGGACACTCAATGACCCACACAGGACACTCAATAACCCACATAGGACACTCAATGACCCACGCAGGACACTCCATGACACACGCAGGACACTCAGTGACCCACGTAGGACACTCATGACCCATGTAGGACAATCAATGACCCTCACAGGACACTCAATGACTCACACAGGACACTCAATGACCCACGCAGGACATTCAATGACCCACACAGGACACTCATGACCCATGCAGGACACTCAATGACCCACGCAGGACACTCATGACACACGCAGAACACTCAATGAGCCACGCAGGACACTCATGACACACGCAGGACCCTCAATGATCCACCCAGGACACTCACGACCCACGCAGGACACTCATGACCCACGCAGGACACTCAATCACCCACGCAGGACACTCATGACCCATGCAGGACAACAATGCCCCACGCAGGACACTCAATGACTCACACAGGGCACTCATGAACCACACAGGACACTCAATGACCCACACAGGACACTCATGACCCACACAGGACACTCAATGACCCACACAGGACACTCAATGACCCACGCAGGACACTCAATGATACACACAGGACACTCAATGACCACACAGGACACGCAATGATCCACGCAGGACACTCAATGACCCACACAGGACACTCAAGACCTTCGCAGGACACTCAATGCGACAGGCAGGACACTCAATGACTCAGGCAGGACATTCAATGGCCCACACAGGACACTCAATGACCCACGCAGGACACTCAATGACCCACACATGACACTCAATGGCCCACACAGAACACTCAGGACCCACGCAGGACACTCAATGACCCACACAGGACACTCTGGACCCACGCAGCAGACTCAATGAGCCAGGCAAGATACTCAGGACCCACACAGGAGACACAATGACCCACGATCGACACTCAGGATGCACGCAGGACACTCAATGACCCACACAGGACACTCAATGACCCATGCAGGACACTCATGACACACGCAGAACACACAATGAACCTCACAGGACACTCAATGGCCCATGCAGGACACTCAATGACCCACACAGGACACTCAATGACCCATGCAGGACACTCAATGACCCACACAGGACACTCATGACCCACACAGGACACTCAATGACCCACGCAGGACACTCAATGACCCACACAAGACACTCATGACCCAAGCAGGACACTCAATGACCCACGCAGGACACTCAGGACCCACGCAGGACACTCATGACCCACGCAGGACACTCAATCACCCACGCAGGACACACAATGACCCACACAGGACACTCAGTGCCCCACGCAGGACACTCGATGACCCACACAGGACCATCAATGACCCACACAGGACACACAGGACCCACGCAGGACACTCAGGACCCACACAGGACACTCAAGGACCCACACAGGACACTCAATGACCCACGCAGGACGCTCATGACCCACGCAGGACACTCAATGAACAAACAGGAAACTCATGACCCACGCAGGACACTCAATGACCCACACAGGACACACAGGACCCACACAGGACACTCAATGATCCACACAGGACACTCAGGACCCACACAGGACACCCAAAGACACACGCAGGTCACTCGGGCCCCACGCAGGACACTCAATGACCCACACAGGACACACAGGACCCACACAGGACACTCAATGATCCACACAGGACACTCAGGACCCACACAGGACACCCAATGACCCACGCAGGTCACTCAGGCCCCACGCAGGACACTCAATGAGCCATGCAGGACACTCAGGACCCACGCAGGACACTCAATGACCCACACAGGACACTCAATGACCCACGCAGGACACTCAATGACCCACACAGGACACACAGGACACACACAGGACACTCAATGACCCACACAGGACATTCAGGACCCAAGCACGTTCTCAATGACCCACGCAGTTCACTCAGGACCCACGCAGGACACTCAATGAGCCATGCAGGACACTCAGGACCCACGCAGGACACTCAATGACCCACACAGTACACTCAATGATCCACACAGGACACTCAGGACCCACACATGACACTCAAAGATCCACGCAGAACAGTCAATGACCCACACAGGACACTCAGGACCCACGCAGGACACTCAATGACCCACGCAGGACATTCAATACCCACGCAGGACACTCAATGACCCATGCAGGACACTCATGACCCACGCAGGACACTCTATGACCCACGCAGAACACTCAAGATCCACGCAGGACACTCAATGACCCACACAGTACACTCAATGACCCACATAGGACACTCAATGACCCACGCAGGACACTCAATGACCCATGTAGGACACTCAATGACCCTCACAGGACACTCAAT
>NW_025186460.1:0-2950 GCF_004010195.1 Chiloscyllium plagiosum | reverse complement strand
ATAAAGAGAGTGTTTCGTGTGTGGAATGAACTTTCTGAGGGTGTTGTGGATGCGAGTATGATTACAGCATTTGAAATTTGGTTGAGCAATAGAAAAAAGCTTTCATATGGCCTTTATTAAGGTACATGAATAAGATGTTTTCGTCGTGATAAAGACAAAGCAAAGACGAATGGGACTTGTTCAATTTTCGATTCTGGTTGGCATAGACTAGTTGGGTGGAAGGGTCTCTTTCAATGTTACATAACTGCATAGCTCTATCTGAGCCTACCTGCAATGAAACAGATTATTTGAAGAGTCTGCACTCCTGTGCAGAAAATTGGCAATGATAAGATTGGCTGAATTACTTCTTTCTGTGCCATGCTGAATCTAAGCCTGGTTTCTGCAATCTCTGTTCGCCATAGTGAAAGTCAATGACTGGGATTTTAGGGAAAGTCTCTCACCGAATATTTGTATATCTGAGTTGGCTGTCAGTGTGAAATAAGCTGAGAGAATGGAGCAAGAATAGAGCTGAGAAAGATGGGGTGTTAGGTTTGGAAATTGATTTTGTTCTTCACACACCAACACACTGCAAACCTCAGCTCATTGTTTTTCTCATTGCTCCTCTTCACACACTTGCTCCATTCTATCCCAACCACCTTTGCCTTACAACATTTCCAAAGATGTTTACTTATTTCCGACTTACTACGTTTATTTGCAAGAATATTCAACAGTTTGAGAAGTGAATCGAAAACAAGAAACAGAGCAGTCAGTCCAAAAGCTTTGAAAATGATTCTGCATTTTCTTGACCCATCACGAAGTGATGCAGTCCGTGTGGTGAAGCTTATCACAGATTGCCATTCATTAAGGAGTTATATGATTTTCATCCAATTATATCTGATGTCTGTGCTGATATATGAGTCAACTATTTTTGCATATCACCTTTAAAGGTACATAAACGTAGAAAATTGAAACAGGAGGAGATTGTTGTTGTGGTGATCCTGCTGCAATGTTCCCTGTAATCAGGTCTGGTCATTGCATTCAATAGTCTGTTATTACTGTAAAGTGTCAAGTCGATATCTAAGATTACTTACAGTGTAGAAACAGGCCTTTCGGCCCAACAAGTCCACACCGCCCCGCCGAAGCGCAACCCACCCATACCACTACATGTACCCCTTAACTAACACTACGGGCAATTTAGCATGGCCAATTCACCTGACCTGCACATCTTTGGACTGTGGGAGGAAACCGGAGCACCCGGAGGAAACCCACGCAGACACGGGGAGAACGTGCAAACTCCACACAGTCAGTTGCCAGAGGTGGGAACTGAACCCGGGTCTCTGGCGCTGTGAGGCAGCAGTGCTCACCACTGTGCCACCGTTCCGCCCACTAAATCTTAAAACTGTGAACCCCACAACTCTGGGTCTGGACTCCGTGGTCATGAGGGAATCCTTCCTATATTTAACATGATAATCATGTTAGAATTATATTAGTCGCTGTGACGTCCTACTTCTTTCTTCTAAACATCAGTGGATTTCATTCGAACCAATTCGAATTGTTCCCAAAGTTCAGTCCTGCTATCTGAAGAATCGCTTTGTTAAATATTTGTTGTGCAGTCTCCACAAGCCAAACCTGCAAATAACACTCTACATATGGCCTCATCAAGACACTGTTCAATTTCAACAAGACATCCCTGTTCCTGCACTCAAATCCTCTTGCTACAAAGGTCAGCATGCCATTTGCCTCCTTTACCTCCTGCTGCACCTGCATACTTACTTTCGGTAATTTGCGTACACAGGCGCCATGAGTAGTTTCTCATTTCCCTTTCGTAAATCCATGCTGACTGACTGTCCAATCCGTTGATTGGTTTCCAGTTTTAGGCTAACTGCACTTTCATTCCATGTTTCATACTTACATTTTTAAAAAAAATATGTAGTCACATCAGCTATCTTCCAATCCATTGGAAATTGCTCCAGATTCTGCAGAATCTTGAAACTTCAGATTACTTTATTTAGGTTCAAGCTCCTTGTTTCATATTAGATCCACTAACTCTTGGGCCACTTTGTTAAGTATGCTTCGGTGGAGAGTAGCATTCCTGTGATATCTTTGCTTTTAATCCTATAAACTTCACCAACACCATTCCCCAACAAATACTGATGTTTTGTTTCAGTTCTCCCTCTAATGTGCTCCACGGCAATTTAGGGATATTATTTGACATCCTTTGTGATGACAGAAGCAAAATACAGTATACAGTTAATTGATCTGCCATGACTTGAACCCACATTATAACTTCCCCTGTTTCTGATTGTAAGGGTTTGTTTCCATTAATCTTTTATTTTTTGTCTTCATCTAATGTCAGGAGAATCCACAATTAGCTTATATTTCACTGGCTTACTTATATACGTTATTTTCCCACTTAATCACTCCCTTAATCGTGCTGAAATCTGAACTTCACTCAGTCTTCAGGTATATTGTTCTTTTTAGACACTTTCTACGCCTCTCCCTTGGATCAAGTACAATCCCTAATCTCCCTTCTGCGATAGGGTAGAGTCGCCTTTCCCGTTATATTTTGTGACAGATAGGAAAGACGAACTGCTGCAATTCCTCCAAGGGATCATAGATGTTTGTCATGCAGTTAAGTTATGTTCCCCAATTTATTGTAACCTTCTCCTCCTTGTACCACCGTGATTTACTGTATTCAGATTTTATCGCCTCGACTCAGAATCAACTCTGTCCATCTCCATCTTAATGAATATTTCTATCATTGCATTTTTCAAGCTCCCACAAGGGAGCTCACACAGCTAGATTGCCAATTATTCCCTTCTCATTACACAAGTAAAATTATGTAATTAAAGTTGGCGTAGCCCCAGAGACTATAGGACCACTACCTCGGCCAATCAGCTCTAACTGCTCTTGGAATGGTTGACTGGTTCATTCCCATAGATCACTTTCGTCTAGCAATGAAAACTCACAA
>NW_025186459.1:1780-2950 GCF_004010195.1 Chiloscyllium plagiosum | reverse complement strand
CACAGAAACGGCCCCTTTGTCAACTCCTCCATACTGACCAGATATCGCAAATTAACCGAGCCACACTTGCCAGCATTTGGCCCATATCCTTCTAAATCCTTCCTGTTCATATATCCATGCCTTTTAAATGTTTAATTTTACCCACCATCACCACTGCCTCTCACAGCTCGTTCCATCCATGTCTCGGTTCAAAGCTGTAATCTGCAGTGGGGCCTGCTGTTTGTGGATGGAGGGTGTCCCTATGAGGACAGACAAGTGTAACAGTCAGGTGTACATTCTCGGGTTCCAAAATATCGGATCGAAATAGAATTAAAATTAAATACCAGTTCCCTCGGACTTGTTCAACATTGGATTTGTCATTACATTCCTCATTCCGCTTCCCATGTCCCACCTGCAAGTAGCTTTTGTTTTGAATAAGTACAGAGCGACACACTGAGGATGACTTTCCTTTCTGACTGTGGCTATCCACTCGACTGTAAAGTGTACAAGAAACCTGAGCATTCCTTAAACCCCCAGTAGGCACGACCCATTCTCACTGAGAGAGCAAATCATTTTCTGTCAAATGACCCTCGACGATTTCCCAAGGCTTCCCCCCGAATGTTCAGGTTAGATAATATTTATTAGATTCCAGTTCTCCGCCATTCTGAATGGTATAGCTCCCCCACCCCATAATCCGTCTCTTATCCTGGGTGTTCCTGCTTTACCTCTGAGTCTGGAACAATTGGCAGCTGTTGGAACCGCTTATCCTTCTGTTGCTGTCTGCTGGATAAACTGGAGGGTTTTTAAATCTCTCTTTCCTACAACACAGTTCATAGCTTCACCTGGCTAATCCCAGACTGTTCCCTTACCTTCCCCCACTTTGACAGTGATCCTGGATTTATTTTTCGGTAATGAAGCTGGGCTGACCTCTCAGTGAGGAAGCATTTTGCAGGCAGTAATCATAACTCAACATTAACATGGAAAAAGACAAGGATGAGGGGGCAATCAAATTTCTAAACTGGGGGAAAGCCGATGCAAACAAGATCGGGCGTGATTGGACAGAGAGCAAAGTCTTTTAAGTAAATCCATGTCAGAGCAGTGGGATGTATTGAAGGCGGAAACAGGAAGATTACAGGGTCACAATGTTCCATGAAAGATAAAGGGTGGTACTCGGAAATGCTGTGAACTCTG
>NW_025186459.1:0-846 GCF_004010195.1 Chiloscyllium plagiosum | reverse complement strand
CCAACATTGAGCAAGCCATCCTCAGGCATTTCACACTGTTCAGCTATAGACACCATGTAATGTGTTTTGCCTCACAAGGTATTCCACTGGCTCTGCTGATAGACAGGGTTACACTTCCATCATCTCTGCCATTTACCTTTTTTTAATAAACCCTGAATTGATTTGATTTTGATATAATTTATTATTATATTGTCACGTTTACCTCTGTACTGTGGGAAAGAAACTTGTTCTGTTTGTCGTGCAGTGAATGTTCCATGGAAAGACACAAAGGCCACCGGGTGATTGAACAGAGTGAGGGATACAGAGGTACAGCTACAAGGAAGGTGCACAAGAAGCAAGATCAACATGAGGTTTAACATTTGAGCCGTCCATTCCGAATTCAAATAACAGTGGGGAAGAAGCTAGTTCTGAACATATTGTTCTGTGTGATTATGGTTTTGTATCTCCTGACTGACGGAAGCGATTGGAGGAGAGTTTAACCGGGGAGTGAAGGGTCTTTAATGGTGTTGGCTGGCTTTCTGCGGCAACAAGAAATGTACATTCAGTCAATGGATGGAAGGTTGGCTTGTGTATGATCTGGCCTGTGTTCACAACTCTCTGTCGTTTCTTACAGTCCTGGGCACAGCAGTAGCAGAGCACTTGGTACATTTCTGTTTGAGTACATGAGTTTCATTCCCTCTCTTACTTCCTTTCATCTACTCTTATAGGAGCATACAAATGTATGTAGGTGGGACTGAAATTAATGTTCACTTCTTTCTCTGTAGGTACCTGTCCACACGAAACCTTCTGTAACACTGAAGTTACAGTGTATGTCTGGACAGTTTATTTTGCTGAAGGTGCCCTGGG
>NW_025186458.1:0-2950 GCF_004010195.1 Chiloscyllium plagiosum | reverse complement strand
TGTGGATCTGACAAGGGAGTCGCGGAGGGAATGAAGCAAAAAGGAAGGAAACTTAGGATATATTACTAGGGGTTATGGAAATCATGAGGATAAGAAAATTAGCATTAAGGTGCTTTACCTGAATGCTCGTAGTATTCGTAACAAAGTAGATGAATTAATAGCACAAATCATCGTGAATGATGATGATATGGTAGGCATCACAGAGACATGGTTGCAGAGGGTTCAGGACTGGCAGTGACACATCCAAGGATTTACAACTTATTGAAAAGACAGGGAGGTGGGCAGAGGGGGCAGGGTTGCCTTGTTAGTTAAGAATGAAATTAATTCTATGGCACTGAATGACATAGGGTCAGATGATGTGGAATCTGTGTGGGTGGAGTTGAGGAACCACAAAGGCAAAAAACAAAACCATAATGGGAGTTATGTACAGTCCTCCTAACAGTGGTCACGACCATGAAATAGATAGGGCATGTCAGAAAGGTAAGGTCATGGTGATCATGGTGGATTTGACTGCGTGAATAATGTTGCTGGTGGATCCAAAGAAAGGGAATTCATGGAATGCTTACAGGATGGCTTTTTGGAACAGCATGTGATAGAGCCAATAAGGGAGCAGGCTATTCTGGATTTAGTGCTAGTTAACGAGCCAGACTTTATAAAAGTTCTTAAAGTAAGGGAACACCAGGAGTCAGCGATCGTAACATGGTTCAAAGAGAGAAGGCAAAATCGGATGTAAAGATGTTAACGTTAAATAAGGGTAATTACAGATGCATGAGACAGGAACTGACGAAAATCTACTGGAAGCAGAGCCTAGTGGGGAAGACAGTAGAGCAACACTGGCAGGAGTTTCTGGATGTAATTGAGGACACAATACAGAGGTTCATCCCAAAGAAAAGAAAGACTATTTGGGGACGTGGCGACTCAGAAGTCAGGAAAAGTATCATAGAAAAAGAGAGAGTGTATAAAGTGGCCAAGAGCACTGGGAAATCAGAAAATTGGGAAGACTACAAAAACGAACAGAGGATAACAAAGAGAGAAATAAGGAAGGAGAGGATCAAATATGAAGGTAAGCCAGTCAGTAATATTAGAAATGACAGTAATAGTTTCTTTCAATACATAAGAAACAAACGAGAAGCAAAAGTAGAAATTGAGCCGCTCCAAACTGATGCAGGAAGGCTAGTGATGGGAGATAAAGAAATAGCTGAAGAACTTAATAAATACCTTGTGTCAGTCTTTACAGTGGAAGACTTGTGGGCGGCATGGTGGCACAGTGGTTAGCACAGCTGCCTCACAGCGCCAGAGACCCGGGTTCAATTCCCGCCACATTCTCCCCATGTCTGTGTGGGCTTCCTCCGGATGCTCCGGTTTCCTCCCACAGTCCAAAAATGTGCAGGTTAGGTGAATCGGCCATGCTAAATTCCACCTAGTGTTAGGTGAAGGGGTAAATGTAGGGGAATGGGTCTGGGTGGATTGCTCTTCGGAGGGTCAGTGTGGACTTGTTGGGCCGAAGAGCCTGTTTCCACACTGTAAGTAATCTAATCTAAGGAGTAATATCCCAACAATTAAGGAGAGTCAAGGGGCAGAATTGAGTATGGTAGCCATTACAAAAGAGGAAATGCTAGAAAAGTTAAAAGGTCTAAAAATAGATAAATCTGACCTGGATGGGCTACATCCTAGCGTTCTGAGGGAGGTGGCTGAAGTAGACGAGGTGTTGGTTGTAATCTTTCAAAAATCACCAGAGTCAGGGAAAGTCCCAGATGATTGGAAAATCACTGTTGTAACCCCCTTGTTCAAGAAAGGATCAAGACAAAAGATGGAAAATTAGAGGCTGATTAGCCTAACCTCGGTTGTAGGTACAATTCTAAAATCCAACGTTAAAGATGAGATTCCTAAGTTCTTGGAAGTACAGGGTCGGATTAGAACAAGTCAGCATGGATTTAATAAGGGGAGGTTATGTCTGGTAAACCTGTTAGAATTCTTTGAAGAGATAACAAGTAGGTTTGACCAGGGAAACCCAGTGGATGTTGTCTACCTTGACTTGCAAAAAGCCTTTGATAAGGCTGCTGAGTAAGGTGAGGGCCCATGGTGTTCGAGGTGAGCTACTGGCATGGATTGAGGATTGGCTGTCTGACAGAAGGCAGAGAGTCGGGATAAAAGGTTCTTTTTCGAATTGGCAGCTGGTGATAAGTGGTGTACCGCAGGGTTCAGTGTTGGGGCCGCAGCCGTTCACTTTATATATTAATGAGCTGGATGAAGGGACAGGGGGCATTCTGACGAAGTTCGCCGATGATATGAAGTTAGGCAGACAGGCAGGTAGTTCTGAGGAGGTGGAGAGGTTGTGGAAAGATTTAGACAGTTTAGGAGAGTGGTCCAAGAAATGGCGGCTGAAATTCCATGTGAGCAAATGTGAGGTCTTGCACTTTAATAAAAAAGAACACAGGTATGGCCTATTTTCTAAATGGTGAGAAAATTCATGAAGCCAAAGTACAAAGGGATTTGGGAGTGCTAGTCCAGGATTCTCTCAAGGTTGACTTGCAGGTTGAGTCTGTGGTTAACAAAGCAAATGTAATGTTGTCCTTTACCTCGAGAGGGTTGGAATGTAAAAGCAGCGATGTGCTGCTGAGACTTTATAAAGCTCTGGTTAGACCCTATTTAGAATACTGTGTCCTGTTTTGGGCCCCACACCCCAGGAAGAACATACTGGCACTGGAGCGTGTCCAGTAGAGATTCTCACGGATGAATCCTAGAATGGTACGCCTAACATACGATGAATGGCTGAGGATCCTGGGATTGTATTCATTAGAGTTTAGAAACTTGAGGGGAGATCTAATAGAAACTTACAAAATAATGCATGAAAGTGTGGACACTGGGAAAATGTTCCTGTTAGGCAGGGATACCAGGACCCATGGGCACAGCCTTGGAATTAGAGGGGGTCAATTTAGAATGGAAATGA
>NW_025186457.1:0-2950 GCF_004010195.1 Chiloscyllium plagiosum | reverse complement strand
CCAACTGTGATTCCACATAAACGGCCTCATTGATCTTTCAGAGGCTCTTTTCTCTCCCTCGCTATAATTTAGCCCCTGTTGAAACTTGTCAAAATGCCTCTGAAAGTTTAAATATCCCCCACCACCAACAGCCTCCCACACCCCTTTCTATTCTGCCACCTATGCTCATACCAAATTACAACAGATTTAAAAATATTCTGCTTCTACAAAACCATATTTCTCCCATTGTTTCTCTGGGGCCGGTTATCATTTATTGTCATATCCTTTATAATACAGTCCAGCATGTTCCCGACTTACTGTCAGGCTAACACTGTTTGGTTTCAGGCTAACTGCACAAAAGGTTTTGGACGGCATGTTCAACACAACAGCGTGGGTCCGTTCCTATGCTATATTGTTCCATGTTCTATGTAACTGTTTAAAAATTACGCATCAAGGAAGGATCTCGACCGAGAAAAGACTCGAACCTCTCAGGATGAAAGAAAGAGAAAGGTGTTGTGGGGGAGGTGGATTGGTAAGAACAGAGAAGGGAGGTGGGGTGGTAAGACCAGGGAAGGGAAAACAGTGTATAAGAGGGAGCATGAAGAATAAAAGCAAGCAGGAGCATAGGGAAGTCTGAGTGATGTTTGTGAGGGAGGCCACATAAACGAGTGGAATAAATTAACGCACATCGCTTAGGGACATGCAATGATGAAACCCTCATTTGAACATGACTGGAAGGAATAACAATAAACTATTAAATCGGAATAAAATCCACATTATTAAAGGTGGTACAGGTTGGACAATGGAAAAGGGATTGTCATGGAGGACAGGGATGAAACAGAGCAATGGATGGACATGGATTCAGATCCACAGTAAAAGGATCACACCAGGGCCTCACCAATGAAGCACAGCAAAGCAAGTTCAGTATTGAATTATAGATGAATGCTCAATAATATTCACTTCTGAACCAGTTTCATTGTCCTTCAATGTAAACTCTGCGGCTGGACCTTTTAGCTGAGAAGATAGCGCAGAACTGGAATCAGAGAAACACTTCAGTTTTCATTACTTCCAATTCTCTGCAAAATGAGATGACAAAAGACACATGTTGAGACACATTCAGAATTAGCAAATATATGTTTTGGCTTGAGTGGTAAACATCCACCTGTTAAAGGAGTTTCCAAAATCCACAGCCATCAGCTCAGGACGTGAATTTACAAAATGATTTGAGAGATCTCGTACTTTATTGACAAGGTGATGTTGGAGAGACGATTTGAGATATTTGACAGATGCATCCCATTTTAAGATTTTTTCTAACCGCCAATTTTGTCCTTCCAAAGATTATTTGGAAAACAAAAGGTTGGAATACGGAGAAAAAAAAATGTTAGTCAGGAACAGAATCAATCTTCTGTAATCACTGAATTCAAAGGCGGTTGTAACTACCCTGCATGCCCCGTGGTTTTGAAACCCGTCTATACTCACGACAGGCGAGGGCAGGACATTGTCAGTGCCGACTTTATCATCGTTGGAAATGGGGAGAGACGCGCTTTTCCACACGGTAAGGCTGGATAGCGTTTATAAACCCTTTCAGCGAGAAGCGAAAGCCTTGAAAAGGTTGGAAGCAGATACAGAGTGAACCAGTACAGTCCTGTGTGCATCTTAATCAGAACACATTACCCGGGTGCTGCAGTGCCCTCGGCGATAGCTTTACAACAGCTTCATCCTCAGGTGATCTTTGAAACAAACAGCCGTCGACCTGAATCTCTGGATTTTTCTGCAGGTGACATTTTTAACCAACCTGTTCAGTCGTGTCATGTCCTACTTGTGAAGCAGGTGGGGGCTTGAGAATCCAGGCCTTCTTAGTTAGAGGGGAGTTCCTCAGGATCGAGTCTTTGGCTCAACCATCTTCAGCTGTATTGCCAATCACTTTCCCTTCAGAAGTAGGGATGTTGGTTGCCGATTGGATAATATTCAGCATCATTTTGAACTGCTCAGATACTAATGTGGCACATATCCATATGTTCAGGTTATAAGTTTGCTTTCTGAGCTGGTAGGCTTGTTCCCATTGAGGACAATCTTACAACCTGAACCTCAACCTAACGTAAAAATGTTCTCAAAAATCGCATACCCACACGTAGCAAGACCTAGCCAGCATCTAAAATCTGAAAAGTGGAAAGTAACAGCTGTATCACATCCGTGCCTGGCAAAAACCATCTTCAACCAGAGAAAATCTGAGTATCCCTTGTTGACATGCAACAGCAATATCATTGTTGAATCCTCCATGTGCAGCATTCCCGGGTGTAATATTGATGAGAAACTGAACAGGACTGACCGTACAACTGTTGATGCAGGATCAGGGCAGAGGGAAAAAGTCTTGCAGCGCTCAACTCACCTCCTGACTCCCCACCTTACAAGATGTAAGTCAGGTGTGATACGGAATCCTCTCCACTCGCCTGGTTGAATGCTGCTCCAAGAACACAAGAAGCGGCACGGTGGCACAGTGGTTAGCACTGCTGCCTCACAGCGCCAGAGACCCACATTCTATTCCCGCCTCAGGTGACTCTCTATGTGGAGTTTGCACATTCTCCCCGTGTCTATGTGGGTTTCCTCCGGGTGCTCCAGTTTCCTCCCACAATCTAAAAATGTGCAGGATAGGTGAATTGGCCAAGCTAAGTTGCCCAGAGTGTTAGGGGTAGGGGAATAGGTCTGAGTGGGTTGTGATCCGGCGGGTCGGTGTGGATTTGTTTGGCTGAAGGGCATGTTTCCACACTGTAAGTAATCTACGCTTGTCATCATCTGGGACAAAACAGCACGTTTAATTATCAACAATCTTCATCATTGCCTTTCATCACTTTTGATGTCCCGGAGCAGCAAAGGCGATCATCTCTTGTGTGACATCGCTCTGTGTAGGGGAATGTGCTATCCAGCAGTTGGCGAGGTGCATTCTACAATAGGTTTGCACCTTAGGACACAC
>NW_025186456.1:0-2950 GCF_004010195.1 Chiloscyllium plagiosum | reverse complement strand
TGCCATAGGAAGGATAGAAAGGGAGGCAAAAGATGAGGGGGGGTGGCATATTTGATAAGGGATAGCATTGCAGCTGTGCTAAGGGAGGATATTCCTGGAAATACATCCAGGGAAGTTATTTGGGTGGAACTGAGAAATAAGAAAGGGATGATCACCTTATTGGGATGGTATTATAGATTTGTTTGGATTAGCCTTCCCTTTCCATTATCGTGGTGCGATCAAAGGGAGGAATGAGGGTGTGGGCATCTGGGAGGTAGGACAAAATGGTTTCTGCTTGGCTAACTCGGTTGGAACTGAGTCAGGCAGATACTCATGACTCAGAATAAATGTGAAACCATAGACTGACGTAAATCCGGTGAAAAAAATTGCAAATGCCGAAGTAACAATGTGAACCTAACCATTAATTGCAGAAGTAACAGCTTAGCCCTAATCACCAGAGAGGACAAATACAATTCCAAGAACAGGTTGTTTACAAGAAATTATGATAGGCTAAGTCAAAAGTGGACAAGGACTTTGTGGGATCTGATTGGTTGTTAATATGTGGTCATGCTGCATGTCTGACTATAAACAATGTACATAAGCTCTCTGCAAACTCTGTAAAAGTCGGCGAATTCTTTTGGCGGTCTAGGAGTACTCATCCTTCTGGGCTGATCAGAGTCTACCGACCTGGCAGTATCAAAGAATAGACAATTGCTTGTGTGATTGACAGAGTCATTTCCAGGTGTACCTATTGACAGGACGTGGGGAGCAAAATGAGACATCATGGTGTGGAAAATAAGAAATGTAGTTTGCTGCAGGCGATATAGAAAGGTAGTTGTTGTAAGAGCTAGTGGAGTGTCATTTCTGTAGATGGGGAGGGGTGGGACATTATACAAACGGTCATGGAATTCTTGTTGCATGTAGTATACTTAAGGCTAAGACTTTAATGAATATAGGGGTCTTTTAAAGAAGTAGTTTTAAAGAAAATAGTTTTAAGCTCGGAAATAACTATGGAGTGTTGTAGCTGACCACAAAAAGAAGAAGTAAGGGCATTTTCACAATAAAGCTTATAGTAACAAGACAAAGAATGCAGTCATCCAAGGGGAGCCTGGTACAGAGATAAGGAAAGAGAAAAAACAAGTGAAGTAATTATCTTAAGGTTTGTCCAAATAAGGGAATGAAATGAAATAAATGATTATGATAGGGTAAAAATAGGGAAAGGGATGTGAGCCTGCAACACACAAACCGTATAAAAATGATTGCATAACTTTGCACTCTTTGCCAGGCTGGCGGGGTGCCCGGACTTGCAAGTTTGTAATAAATTGTCCTTGTTTCCACGGCTTTGTCTCCGATTTATAAGTGAGTTTTGATTCTAACAATGGCATTTACATTAACAGCAGAGAGAAACTGAGCATACAGACATTAGTGGCAAGCCAGAATCACAAACATACAGCACAGACACAGTCCCTTCAGTCCAACTTGTTCATGCCGACCAGATATCCTAAATCAATCTAGTCCCATTTGCCAGCACTTGGCCCATGTCCCTCTATCCCTTCCTCTTCAAATAGCCATCCAGATGCCTTTCAAATGTTGTAATTGTACCAACCATCACCACTTCCTCTGGCAGCTCATTCCTTGCACGCACCAACTGCTGAATATAGGAGTTGCCCCTTTTAAATCTCACCTTCACCCTGAACCTATGACCCATCCAGGGAAAAGATCTTGTCTATTTACCCTATCCATGCCCCTCCTGATTTTATAAAAGTTTGTAGGGTCACCCCTCAGCCTCTGGCGCTCGAGAGAAAACAGCCCCAGCCTGTTCAGCTCAAGCCCTGACAACATCCCTGTCAATCTTTTCCGAACACTCTCAAGTTTCACAACATCTTTCCTCTAGCAGAGAGACCAGAACTGCACACAACATTCCAAAAGTGGCCTAACCAATGTCTGGTGCAGCTACAACATAACTTCCCAACTCTTATAATTAGAGGATTGGGAAAGCTTTCAAAACCCACAAAAAAAGAATGGAGACACAAACCGATCTTTTGAGGGTCAGCTTGGAACATCAGGGCGGGGGGATGGGAATGAGGGAAGGAAGCTGAATGTGCTGGAGCCAAGGTGGAGGAAGAACAGAGGATGCCAAACCGGCTTGAAGCTGCAATGAGGAATATTGCATGTGCTGTACTTGTTGCAGTTATTGGTGGGAATCGGGTGCATTTTAAACATAAAAACAGAAAAACTATCTACCCCTCCGCCATCCCAACTCGATTCTTCAGTTCCTCCTCACCCGGGTAACTAAGACACATACCTGAGTTTGCAGAGTCTGCTCCCTCCCTGCATTCACTCCAGTTGCTACAAGTGACCAATTTCCCCTCCTCCCATCTCTCCCTCCCATCTCTCCCTCCCTCCCAGGATGCAGAGTTGCCCAGAGGGAGGGAGACTCACTTTGACAGGGCGACTTCCGCGTTGTGACGTCAATAAAGGAACCAGGGGCGGGGCGAGAATAGTGACGGAAAGAGGACTGGGCGAGACCGTCAGCGGGCCACTGCGCATGCGCTGCCCTGCAGCAGGGGAAGGACAACACTTTCCATAAACCCCTTCTTCAGAGAATTCCCAGAGTGTGGAAACAAGCCTCTCGGCCTCACCGACCCGACCCTCCCAAGGGTCACACCCACACCCACTCCCCTATCCCCACTGCTCGACATTTCACCCTGAGTCATGCACATTATGCCTAATTTGCATAGCCAATCCACCCTAACCTGCACATCCCTGGTCACTATGGGGAATTTAGCATGGCTAATCCACTTATTAACCTGGATAAAGGTTAAAATTACACAACTGCAGGTTGGAGTCCAACAGGCTTCTTTGGTCGCAGTAACTTTTGGAATGTCAGAGACGTACAGCATGGAAACAGACCCTTCGGTCCAACCTGTCCATGCCAACCTGCCCCACCTGCCAGCACCCGGCCCATATC
>NW_025186455.1:2128-2949 GCF_004010195.1 Chiloscyllium plagiosum | reverse complement strand
ATTCTTGTGCAATTGACTCAATTAGCTGAATAGCCTTAACCTAGTGTGAAAATTTCCAATAACTTTGTGGCCTCATCCAGTTCTTGTGTTGCAGCATTTAGAAGGTTGAATAGTCTCATCCTGTTGTTGTGTAACACAATTTAGGTCCTGCATGGTCTATTATGGGTCCTGTGTTGGAGTGCGAAGGTACTGATTGGCCTCTTCCTGAAACTCTCTATCAGGATACAGACACGAAACATCCTCCTTCTACATCTGCTGTAACAGTTTCGAATAATCTCCTTCTGCTGTTCCAGGTTCGAGAAGTGAAACGGATTCCTGAATTTGATGTATAATTGTTTTCCATTGCTGAGTCCTGAAACAAGACCATTGTCATTCTTGCAAACATTAAGAGGCATTGGATCAACCTGCTCACCCATCCCTCCTAGGTTAACGTGACGCTGTGGCTTAGTTTATTGAAGTTCCTCCTTAATAAACAGGTAGATCTGAGGTTAAGAACCTAGCAGCGTCTGCACCTCACATGTGCTATTCCTTATTAAACCTCTCTCAAATACCATGTTGCTGTTCCATCAGGTTGTTGATCCAACTTCATGGTGCAGAAGGTGACGGTTACTTGTTGAACGTGTGTCGTGGAAATTAAATCGACATTGCTCAAATGCTAGCAAGAGGAATGCAAAAGCTTTACTGTAACCTCTGCAGGGGGCCCAATACACTTTGCAAGATGCTGCATGTAAGGGGCTGAACAATTTGCATATATTATTTTTATACTACATTTCACTTATCCTTATCACACGCTCAAGGACAAAAACTGGGAACATTCGGCT
>NW_025186455.1:0-1694 GCF_004010195.1 Chiloscyllium plagiosum | reverse complement strand
GCAAACGGCATAGCCAGGTACACAAGCAGGATCCTATACAAAGCATTATGAGTATCGCCAGTCCTACAAGTAGTAGAATGTGTAGGATCCAATATCCCCAATCCTCCCCAAAGGGAGGGTAGCCATTTGTGCAAATACACGTTTCTCCACTGCCTTTCACCATATGGAAGGCTGTGGTCGGTAGCGTGTCAGCCTTGGCACTGCAGTTGGCCTTGAGTTCGGGGGGTGGCGCGAGGTTTGCCATAATTTCTCCCCTTATCAGGGGCAGGGTAGTCACCGTCACGGAAGCACAAAGCTCGCATTTCTCGCCAGGCTCTCTGTAATTCGTTCAGCAGTCCACCGTTGGGCAGTGTAGCCAGCAATGGCTGGAGTGTATCAAAGTAGCCAACGTCTAATTTCCTGTGTTGTATTAGGGCCAAAGCATATGCTCTGTTCCCTTCACATCTAGCAATGTTCCTTCGCATCTCCGAACCTATTGGCGTCGCATTTACGTCATCAACCTCCTGCAGGGCCAATTCCACTACCGAGTTAGCGGACGACTCCCTCCAGTTAGGGCGTAACATTAATGCCCTCTGCCCTTCTTGGGGTTAGGTCCATGATTTGGTTTGTGTAGTTGCCATGCCCCGGTGCTACTATCTTCTGGAGGACCTTCTGCACTGCATCTCGGGACGGGAATGTGGGGAGTGACTAAGCCACTATATTCACCTGCCTATCGATCTCAGAGAAGGTTCTATCCATTTCACCAGACTCCCTCATTGCTCTTCTGAAAATTGAATATTATCACCCGTGCCCAGGCACCTCCTACCTAGTTCTCGGTCAGGTGTCCCTGTAGCCGTGGTAGCTACTTCTAATTGCCAGTCACTGGCGCCACCAGAATCCCTGCATAAATATTTATTATCCACAATATTGTCATACTGGTTTGTAAACGGCCATGGGTCGCATGTGAAAGTTCTTCTTGCACCATCAGTAAGGATTACCATCTGCGTCTGTATCCCTGACGCCAGTCCTACAAGGGCGATTGCAAAGAGTGAGAGCTGGGGCATTCCCATAGCATACGACGTTTCTAATTACTATTTGCACGTAATTGGTTCCTGTGCTGTCCGATGTCTCCTCAGGCCCAGTTGCACGTTTGCAATGGCTGGCGTGTATCCACGTCGCTCTTTCAGCCATCTTAACAGCTGTCTGTGTCGTGAGGAACACTTGAAACGGTTCCAGCCACCCCGTCACTTTCAGTTTTTCCTCCTGAAGCCTTTCTCCAGGTTCTAGATCATGCAGCTTCCCTTCTGCTGGTTGAGCTAGTGCTGCTTTCACTTCATTCCGCATTTGAAACAAAAGTGTAGAGAGTTTCATACAGTAACAGAACATTTCACCCTCACAGTGGTCTGTTATCTGTCTTACCGTGGGTCTTGTTCTAATTCCTGTATTGGTAGCCTACCAAACAAAATCTCAAACGGGCTAAAATTAGCTCTCCCTCTTCTCCTCGCTCTCAAATACATTAACATAATTGGAAGTGCCTTTGTCCTTTTAACCCATAGTTCCTCACAGCATTTTGTCAAATTATTTTTGAGGGTAGCATTTTCTCTTTCCACTGCCCCACCGCTCGCTGGGTGATAGACACAGTGTTGCTTCATCTTTATTCCCAAATAATCAATGATTTGCTATCGGGCATTATTGACAAATGGAGTCCCATTCTC
>NW_025186454.1:0-2949 GCF_004010195.1 Chiloscyllium plagiosum | reverse complement strand
ACAAATCTTCGCACAAACTTTGAATCCTTATTGACTCTTCGATATTGTCCCTGTTCCTTCACTCTGTCCCAGTCCCAGAGGAATTGATGCCCGGAGTTCATGATCCCGCACTGTGTGAAGGTTGGTGTGAAAGGAGGCCAGTGTGTTGGAGCTTGGGCTCCTGCCTCAGGCCCAGGTGTAGGGGCCTGTTCAACAATCTGCACATTGTCCTTTTTCTCTTTCTGAATGAACTGGATCAAGTTGCAATAAGAAGCTGGCAACAAGGTGTCTTGTCTAAAATATTCCCAGCATTGGGCACAGAACTAGATTAGTCACAGGAGACAATGGGTAGCGATGGAAGAATGGTTTTCAGAATGGAGGGCTGTGACTAGTGATGTTCCACAGGGATCAGTGGTGGGAACTCTGTTGTTCATGATCTCCATAAATGATTTGGAGCAAAGTGTAGCTGGACCAATAAGTAAGTTTACGGTTGATACAAAGATTGGTAGAGTTGCAGATAATGAGAAGGATTGTCAGAGGATACAGCAGGATATTATATCAGTTGGATGCATGGACAGAAAAATGGCAAATGTAGTTTAATCCAGCCAAATGTGAGGTGATGCATTTTGAAAGGTGATGGACAGGTGGGAATTATACAGTGAATGGCAGAATTCTTTGGAGTTTGATATGCAGAGGGATCTGGGTGTGTATGTTGACAGATCACTGAAGATGGCAGCACGGGGAGGTATGGCTGTAAAAAAGGGTTATGGCATGCTTGTCTTCATTGGAAGGGGCATTGGGTATAAGGATAGACAAGTTATGCTGCAGCTTTATCGAACATTAGTTAGGCCACACTTGGAATATTGCATACAGTTCTAGTCACCACACTACCAGAAGAATGTGGATGTTTTGAAGATGGTGCAGAAAAAGTTTATCAGGATATTGTCTGGTATGGCGGATAGTAGTGCTGAAGAAAGGTTGAATAGACTGGGTTTGTTTTCACTGGAATGCGGAAAAATGAGGCGTGTGCTGATAGAAGTTTATAAAGTTGTGAATGGGATATGTAGAGTGGAGAATATGAGGCTTTTTTATCCCCAGGGTGGAGGGGTCAATTATTGGGGAACAGAGGTGCAAGGGGCGGGGGAATCTAAAAGAGATGTGTGAGGCAAGTATTTCACACAAAGGGAGTTGAGTGCCTGGAACACACTGCCAGAGGAGGGGGTGGAAGCAGACAGAATAGAATTATTCAAGAAATACCTGCACTAATGCATGAATAAGAAGGGAATAGAGGGATATGAATCCTATAGGTGAAAACAGTTTCTGTGAGGAAGGCCAAAATGTGTCAGCACAGGCTGAGAGGGCCGAAGGGCCTGTTCCTGTGCTGTATTGTTCCTTGTTCTTTGGTCCCTGCTGTTGAATTGGATTCTCGGGAGCCAGCTCCGTATGAAGAGCCTGTTCTCATTCTTTTGTTGGAGTTCATGGGGCAGCTGCTGCTTCCTTGCTGCGTCACTGATCAAAAACAATGTGGGAAGCCTCTTGATATTTTAAATGCACTGTCTGCAGGAAAATGTTTGGCCGAGGTTTTAATAAATATTGTTTAAAAAGGTAATGACGTCAATACACCAGTGTTGTTTACGGCTCGGAATATTTAACATTATGGTCCAAGATTTAAAAGGACCCTAACTTGTGATAATACATTTTCCAATGTTTCTCTCCCCTGACGTAGTATGAAGAGGTTTGCAAACGTGTTTTGATGAGGAAAGTGCATCTTCAACACCGTGTGACGGAGTGGGTGGCTGTTTGAATTCTCACTTGTGAGAATACAGTTTTAAATGTGTCAGTGTTACTTTCCCCACTCTCTGGGGGATGTCGCTGCCACTATCCCCACTCCACCCTTCGCTCTCGGGGTGATACTATTTTTAGCATCCTTTCTGTCTGAGAATGTCATTGTTCTTGTCCCCCCTCTCTCAGGGACTGGGTGGGTGTTTCACATGCACCTGGTTTGTTAGTTCCATTTACTCTCTTGTGAAATGGATGATCCCTGTTTTACTCTGGTAACAGTGAGTTAAAGCCCGGCACAGTTCACCCTTCATCTCTATCATATCTCTGGGCCTAAGGTTGGTCAGTACTGTCTGGGCCCAGAACAATCCCACCACTTCACGCAGTTTTTCCTCTTTCCTCTCTTTCCTGAACACCTTGTATCCAGGAATCCCTAGTCCCGCCCGATCTCTGTTAGAGCCACAGCATCAGATTTCTACTTGGCAATCTGTGTCTGTACCTCCCCAATACTGTATTATTGACCCATTTCAGTCTGTTTCCCATCAGTCAGGATCCTTAATTGGCAAAGGCTGCATTTAACGAATCTCAATGATTGTGGAGACCTGGGGAAGTTGGGAAAAATCAGAAGGATCAGTTGCACTATTTGCATTATGTACAGGGTCCGGGACGCAACAAGCGGTACCTGGGATGCCAGGGGGCCCGTTGTGCTCGGGTCTGGGACTGAGGAGCCTGTGATCTCTGGTCTCTGTCCCTGATTTGTGGGTCCTCTCTGAAGGAGACCATTGTGAAATCCATTGTCAAGATCGCCACCTCGTGGACTGGAGAAGCAAGAACATGCAGTGCCCGTGGGCAGAACCTGAATGTGATCAGAAGACAAAGTCAAAAATCATGCGACACCAGATTATAGTCCAACAGGTTTATTAGAAAACATAATCTTTCAGAGTCTCGCCCTTTCTTCAGATGCTCAGAGGAGCAAGCAAGGTGAATTTAATCAACAGAGAAAACAAACTCTGCTGTTCAGTTCCTTCTCGGTTGACTCCGTTCTCCTAAATGACATGAACAAGAGACAAGGCAGGAATAAAGAATATAAGGACACCACCAGTGACCTCCTGAAATTCATAAGAAACCTCACCCAGCACTTTGATGAAAAGTAAGAGGATGTGAACAATACTTAGTGACAATATATTCCTG
>NW_025186453.1:0-2949 GCF_004010195.1 Chiloscyllium plagiosum | reverse complement strand
TTAGGCTCCCAGTTTTTTTTGTGCTCATCTACTTTCTGTCTACTCTTCCCCTTATGAATGAAATCTTCATAATTCTTACAGTCTCCGGTCTCCACATCACTGCCTACTTATTTTCTCTTCTGGTTCCCAGTCTCCTGCCACATTAGTTTAAATATTCCCAAATGCAGTAGCAAAAAACCCACTAAGGACATTGGTTCCAGTCTGATTTAGATGTAGACCGTCTATTTTCTAATAGTCCCACCTGCCCCAGAACCGGTCCCAATGTCCAACAAATTGAGACCCTCCATTCTACACCATCTCTCAAGCCATGTGTTCAACCTGTCTTTTTTTATTTCTACGCTGGCTAGCACGTGGCACTGGTAGTAATCCCGAGATCACTACCTTTGAGGTCCTCCTCTTTAACTTCTCTCCTAGCTCCCTGAATTCTTCTTTGAGTTCCTCATCTAATTTTCTACTTGTATCGTTGGTGTCCATAGGCACCAATACAACTGGCTGTTCACCCTCCCCTTTTAGAACGATCTGCAGCTGATCGGTGGCATACCTGACCTGAGCACCTGTTAGGCAACATACCATCCAGAAGTCCCATTCCAGCACAGAACCGCCTACCTTACTCCCTTCACAAGACAATTCCCTGTGACAATGGTCCTACGAGTCGTTTTACCGCCCTTCTGAACAGCAGTGTCTGCCACGATGCAATGAACCATGCAACTGCTGACCTCCCCTGGTAAGTAATCTCCCCCAACAGCATGCAAAACGGTACACCTGTTTTGGAGGGAGATGACGGCCGGGGACACTTGCACTGTCTTCTTACTCTTTTTCTGTCTTTTGGTCACCCATTCACTATCTCCCTCAGCAATTCTAAACTGTGTTGTGACCAGCTCACTAAACGTGCTATCCACGGCATCTTCAGCATTACAGATGCTCCACATTGAGTCCATCCGCAGCTCCAGAGTCGTCATGCGGTCAAACAAGAGCTGCAGCTGGACACACTTCTTACAAGTGTAAGAGTCTGGAGCGTCAGCCACGTTCCTAAGCTCCCACATCAAGCAAGAGGCACAGGCCACGGGTCTGAGTCAACCATTGTTGTTTTGCTAAAAGGTTGACATAGTACAGTGGAAGTTTACAGTATCCATTTGCCTTACAGACATCTTACATTTCATGATTTCCCTTATCCATGGTGTGTGTGTGTGTATGTGTGTGAGAGAGACAGTGACAGAGAGAGAGAGGGGTGCTGACAAGAATCCTATTGTTATTTTGGTATACTCTAATTATATTCAGGGGTTCAGCCTTTTTTACATGAATGTTCATTACTTCGGTGTTTGTTTGGAACTGAGAATTAACCAGAGTTCAGAATGGTTAGGATAATATAACTTGAGCAGCTATTTAAAACAAATCTGTATCTGCTCAAATCTTCCAAGTATTGACTCAGTCCATGAGTCATGAAGGAATTAATATAAAGCTGACATGACAAAGAAATGCTAATAAATAACTTCAGAGGACATTGGGGCGCTATAGAGAAATATAGGTTAAGTGAGTAGCCAAAGGCCTGACAAATAGAGCTTTCCGTGGATTAAAGTGAAGTTGTCCATTTTGACTGGAAGAAAAGCATTTTGTTTTGATAGAGGGAGATTCCATAGCTCTGAGATGCAGTGGGATCAGAGTGTAACATTACCTGAATCACAAAGTGCTAGCAGTACGTAATTAGGACAGTGAATAAATGTTTTCCTTTTATCATGGGGGAATTTAAACACAAAAGTAGAGAGCACTGTTCAGCTTGTATCTTGAATCCTCTAATTCTTATCGGTCACCCTGATTATGGAAGGAAGTAAATACGTTGGAGGCAATTCGGAGAATGCTTACCAGGATACTACTTACAGAATGACTTGTCATACAAAGGGAATTCGGATAGTCTGGGCTTTTTGTCAGTTTGTGGTTAGGAGAGGAAGAGGCAAATTAATTGAAACAAGATGTTTCCTCTTACAGAAGAGACGAGAATGAAGGGTTGCTGTCCAAATGTCAGTGGTTGCCCATTTAAAACACATCCAGATGATTTGTTTTCTCTCAAAATGTGGAAACTCTGGCACGTTAGTAAAGCAGATTTTTGGAATATTTTAAAGGCAAACATAAACAGTTTATTGTTGAGAAAGAGATGGCGAAAGGTTTTCAGGGTAGGCAGGAATGTATATTTAAAGTTACAATTAATGAGACATTTTCATGTTGAATATCTAACTCATCCCAGTTTGTATGGGATGTGGCAGGTTGATTAAACTGATAAATTGGAGTTTCAGTGTAAAGATCCAACAAACAAGTTTATAATGCCGAAATCCTCCATCTTCAGAGCTTTTTCAATGGTTGAATTTTTCACGTGTTTGTTAAAAATCACTTAATTTGTGTTGTAACACTAATTGCCGATATGGACACTGTGAGACTTCCAAGACAGAAGAGATTCCAGTAATGAATGTAGTGATCACAAAGAAAGTTTTAGTCCAATGTCTGGCTTAATTAAGATTCATCTGGAACACAACAATGTGAAAGAAAACTAGTGCCACTTCCTGTAAGTTCTATGGAGGGGCTTCTGACTGAGTAATGCCACAGTCATGCAACAAACACCGATCTACGGCAGTCACATTAACAAAGTTGCTTTAATATGACTATAATGTTTGCATTTTTCTGAGAGATTAGAGATTTTGTTGCTTAAAAAATAGTTGCATCAATACAAAACCTTCAAAAGTGGTCATTGGAAATTGCTTGCCCATTCAATATTCAGATCTCAATTTGTATTCGAACATTTCGATAGCTGAACTCTGAATAAAGAATAAATATATTGAACAATTAGGATTCCTATATCCTCTGCTCCCCTCATTCTGCCTGTGATGTCTTTCAAAGCCCCTATGAAAGTTTTAAAGAAAAAAACCTACTGTTTTCCATTATCCCACTTCCTCTGGAAGT
>NW_025186452.1:0-2949 GCF_004010195.1 Chiloscyllium plagiosum | reverse complement strand
ATTGTCCATCCTCAGGCTACAGGATCATTCACAAACGATATTGACCATCTGCAAGCCACAGGATTATTTTCACAAGGTATTGACAATCGTCAGGCCACATGTTTATTCACATAGTGTATTGACCATCCTCAGGCCACAGGATAATTCACACATTGTATTGACCATTCACTGTCCAAAGGATTATTCTCACAAAGTATTGACCATCCTCAGGCAACAGGAGCAGTGCACAAAGTATTGATCAACTCAGGCCATATGATTATTCACAGACAGTATTGACCATCTTCAGACCACAGGATTATTCACACACAGCATTGACCATTCACAGCCCACAGCATTATTCACACACAATATTGAACAACCTCAGGCAACAAGATTAATCACACATGGAACTGACCATTCACTGTCCAAAGGATTACTCACACACTGTATTGACCATCCTCAAATCACAGGATTATTCACATACAGTATTGACCATCCTCAGGCCACAGGAGTATTCACACACGGTATTGACCAGCCTCAAGCCACAGGACTTTTTGCACACAGTATTGATGATCCTCAGTCCACAGGTTTATTTTCACACGGCATTAACCATCATCAGGCCACAGGATTAATCACACGCTGCATTGACCATCCTCACGCTACATAATTATTCTGACATAGTATTGACCATCCTCAGTCAACAGAATATTCACACGCCGTATTGACCATCCTCCTACAACCGGATTTGTCACACACAGTATTGGCCATCCTCACGCAACAGGATGAATCACACATGGTATTGATCATCCTCAGGCCACAGGATTATTCACACGCAGCTCTGACCTCCCCCTTAGGCCACAGGATAAATGAACACACTGTCTTGATCAATTACAGGTCACAGATTTATTCACATACAGTTTTGACCAACCTCAAGCCGCAGGATTATGCATAGATAGTACTCACTACCCTCAGGCCACAGAATTGTTCACACACAGTAATGACCATCCTTAGTCCAAGGGTTATTCACACACAGTGTTCAGTGCACAGGATAGTTCACACACTGTATTGACCAACCTCAGGCCACAGGATTATTCACCCACAGTATTGACCATTCTCAGGCCACAGGATTATTCCCACACAGTATTGACCATTCTCAGGCCACAGGATTATTCACACACAGTATTGACAATCCTCAGGCCATAGGATTAAAGAACACACTGTCTTGACCATTTACAGGTCGCTGAAATACTCCCACCCAGTATTGACTATCCTCAAGCCACAGGATTGTTCACAGACAGTATTGAACATTCTCAGGCAACAAGATTATTCCCACACAGCATTGACCATTCTCAGGCCAACAGGATTATTCACACACAGCATGGACCATCCTCAGGTGACAGGATTATTCACACAACGTATTGACAATCCTCAGGCCACAGGATTATTCACTCACTGTATTGAACATTCTCAGTTCACAGGATTATTTGCACACAGTATTGACCACCATACAGCCACAGAATTAATGAACACACTGTCTTGGTCATTTACAGGATTAATGAATACTCGGTTTTCAACATTTGCAGGTCACAGGATTTTTCCCACATAGTATTGACAATTCTCAGACCACACCATTATTCACACACAGTATTGACCATCCTACGGCCACAGGATTAATGAACACACTGTCGTGACCATTTACAGGTCACAGGATTATTCCCACACAGTATTGACCATCCTCAAGCCGCGGGATTGTTCACACACAGTATTGACCATCCTCAGGCCATAGATTTTTCACACACAATATTGACAATCCTCAAGCGACAGGATTATTTACACATTGTATTGATCATCCTCAGACCACAGGATTATTTACACATAGTATTGACAGTATTCGGGCCGCAGGATTACTCACACACAGTATTCACAATTCAAAGGCCACAGGATTACTCAAACACTGTATTCACAATCCCAGGCCACAGGATAAATCGCACACAGTATTGAACATTCACAGGCCACAGGATTACTCACACACTGTATTCACAATCCTCAGGCCACAGGATTATTCACACATTGTATTGAACATCCTCAGGCCACTGGATTATCCACACACAGTACTGACCATCCTCAGGACACACTAGTATTCAGACACAATATTCAATATTCCCAGCCCACAGCATTATTCGCACACAGTATTGATTGGAATACGCCCACAGGATAAATGAACACACTGTCTTAAACATTTACATGGTCACAGAATTACTTCCACACAGTATTGACTATCTTCAAGCCACAGGATTGTTCACACACAGTATTTAACATCCTGAGACCACAGGAGTATTCACATATTGTATTGACCATTCTCAGGCCACAGGATTATTCCCACACAGTATTGACCATTCTCAGGCCACAGGATTATTCACACACAGTATTTACCATCTTCAGACCGCAGGATTATTCACATACAGTATTGACCATCCTCAGGCAACAGGATTATTCACACACAGTATGGCTGTCCTCAGGCAACATAATTTTTCACACAGTGTATGGACCATTCTCAGGCCACAAGATTATTCACTCGCTGTATTGAACATCCTCGGGCAGCAGGATATTTAACACACACAGTATTGACTATCCTTCGGCCCAACGGTTATTTCCACACAGTATTGACCACTATACGACCACAGTATTAATGAACGCACTGTCTTGAACTTTTACACGCCACAGGATTATTCCCACGCAGTATTGACGAGTCTCAGGCCACTGCAATATTCACACACAGTATTGACCATTCACAGGCCACAGGATTATTCACACACAGTATTGACTAGCACACGGCCACAGGATTAATTAACACTCGGTCTTCAACTTTTGCAGGTCACAGGATTGTTCCGACATAGAATTGACAGTCCTCAGGCTATGTGATTATTCACTCACAGTATTGACCATCCACAGCCCACAGGATTATTCACA
>NW_025186451.1:0-2949 GCF_004010195.1 Chiloscyllium plagiosum | reverse complement strand
TTTTGAAATTGTGGAAGTTGTACATTGTTGAAAAGAAGGGAACTTGTCTTCGGCTGAATATTCACATTGAATGACTAATGCATTTTTAAAATTAAAGTACAATGATCACGCAGTTTTTGCCAATTTGTCTTTCAAAGAATTGTCATGAGAGTACTCTTTATTTAAGACTATCATTCATTTATTCTATTGTTATTGTAAAATATTGTTTAATTTCCAGTCCATTACGCACAGAAACTACCTAATTAATTCCCATTCGAATTACTATAATAAACAGCTGATTAGTTTTCATTTGTGTAACCACTTTAAACATAATATTGCAGTCCTGCCGTCCTGAGTGGGAACATTATGAAAGGAGCTTATGGAGCTGTGGCAGTGTCTCTATGACTAGACCCGAGGGAAGGTTTCAAATCACACCTTCACCTGAAATATATCAAGAGCGATCTGAATGGTGATTAGAGAGTACCTAAGCACAGACTGAATTGCCTTTCTATCCAAATTAGATCTGCTTTTATCTATTATATCAATAATCACAAAATCTAATACTTATTTGTGTCAGGTTATCAAGAAATATGTGTTGGAAAATTCGCTTTAGCCACTTTGCTTTTACAAAAGACTTACATCTGTCCCTATTTTCTCTAACTGAAAGAAATCTGAAGAGGATTTTCACTTTTACGAAAAAAGGGGAGGTGTTTCCCATATAAATTAATGCTTCTTCGATCGACGCCTTTTCAGTTTATGTAAGGTTTCATAATAACGCTCTAATTTCGGATAGTGGGGATACCTGTATCTAATTCTGTCGCTTGTACGTTCCTGGAGAATATTTGAAAATGTTGCAGAATTAAAGATTACGATGTCTAAGTAATGAGATTGATCTTTTTTTCAATTTTTTTTTGTTGCAAAGCAGCAAGTCCAAAAAATTGAAACTCATTAAACATTATTCTCTTGTGCTAGAAATTGGAACTAAAGTTTATATCTTCTTCAGTAAACTAACAAATGCTCCCATCTATTACTTGTCAGTCAGCTGATTACCCACTTTGTAACCAAATGTTGTGATTCATCTAAATATTACTCTGTCCTTTGATCAAAGTGAATTTGTGATTGTTGTTCAGTTTATGAATTGTCAGAAACTTGTTTTTATTTTTCCATTCACCTGTTCATTTTTACCATATGATTGAAATGCTTTGAAAATATTGGAGTTTGTTCATTTAAAAATAAGGTTTGCACATCTCTCACATATCTCACGTCTTATATTATGATTCAAGAATGTTTTCTGGTGGAATTCCAGTAAATACCAAACATTTGTTGGCTTCAAATAAGGTCTTTAACACCCAGTTATCAATCTATTGTTAATGTTTCAGCTGTTACATTGACATTGATTAGGTACTCATTCAGAGAGATCAACTGACAATTATAAACTATTTGCAGGATTATTGAATTGAGAAAAAGATACAGACGTGGAAACATTTTTTAGAAGGAACTGCTTTTTCATTCAAATGTGTAGGCTGTTCAAGAATTCTACATCGCCTTCCATTGGTTTCCTTGTCGAGAATGCAAATTTATAATTCATGTGAATTTTAATGTGTTCTGTATTTTGAAATTTGTATCAGATTTAAGCAGAAAAAGAGGAGCAACTAACATGAAAACTTCAGTGAATAGAAAGCGCAGTAAATTAAATTGACAGAGGTAAATTTTAGTATTGTCTCTGAATATTCAGTCAAATATTTCTATTGTCAAAAGAGCGAGCTGCCGAAAAAGCACAGCAGGTCAAGCAGCATTCAAGGAGAAGCAGAATCGACCTTTTGGGCATGAGCCCTTCGCCAGGAATCTTTTCTGATGATGGCCTAATGCCAGACAGGTTGATACTCCTGCTCTTTTTATGTGCCTGCCCTTTTCCAATGCTACAGCTTTCCTCACTTTCTCCAAATATGTTTAATGAACACGAACTGAAAATGTTAGCATCAGCAGTTGAACAAGACCAAATTAACACATTTTTTGCAATACTTATAGTGAAAACTTGTTTGACTACATGCAACAAATCAGATCGAACAACATCTCTTGCCGTTAGAACCCATGGCCATTCATAATAAAGAATAACCATGCTTTGAACAACCAGTATGGTGTATAACTACTGAGCTGAAATACCAGAGGGACAACGATTGCATTTGTTGAAGGAAATGATAACCAGATGCTGACTGTGATAGCGGTGATTAATCTCAGAAACAGTAAGATATTTACTGTGATTATTCCACTGAACAGTAATTAGATGGTGATGAAGATCTTTGTGTGGCTTTATGTGCAGTGTTTTGCTTGAACATTGATTTCAGTAACATTGCGATATTTTACAAGATTGACAATTGACAGTTAAAGATAAGTTTAAATGCAACATTTTTAAAAATTGTCAGTTTTGGTTCGTGAAACACAATTCTAAGTTTATGGAATCCCTACTGTGTGGAAACAGGCCATTTGGCCCAACAAGTTTACACTGACGTTCCAAATAATAATCCACTCAGCACCATTCTGCTCTCAGATTACTGGACATGTATCCCTGACAAATGCACAAAACCGACACATCCCTGAACAGAACGTGCTGCTTAGCATGGCCAATTTATCTAATCTGCATATCTTTGGATTGTGGGAGAAAACCAGAACATGCAAACTCCACACAAACATGTGGCCGAGGATGGAATCAAACCCAAGTGCACAACACTGTAAGACACGATTGCCAACCACTGATCCTCTGTTTTCATTGCCCAGCAGCCATGTTCAAGAGGTCTATGTAGCTGTTCATTGGTTCTTTTGTCCAGATACTAATTTATAATTCATATCGCTTTTATTGTGCCCGGAATTTTGAGATTTATCTCAAAGTTAAGAAGAAAACGAATAGCAATTAATATGAGAACTTGAGAAAATAGAAATCACAGTAAATTTAAATTACAGACTGTGAGAAAC
>NW_025186450.1:0-2949 GCF_004010195.1 Chiloscyllium plagiosum | reverse complement strand
TGACTGGGGAACTGGCTACAGGGAACAGGCAAAGAATTACACCAGTACTTTGCATTGTTCCTCAAAGGCACTGTATGCATGTCAATGAAATAAACAAAATGTTTACCGGACGATCGTCTCAGCATGGAGAGCTTTGCAGACTATGTCAGTGTATGGCTCAGCAAACCGGGCAATCGGGTCAGCCTGGAGAGCTGTACAAACTATGACAGTGTATGGCTCAGTAAACCGGACAATCAGGCCAGCATGGAAGTTGTGCATATTATGTCAGTGTATGGCTCAGTAAACTGGACTATCGGCCCAGCATGGAGAGCTGTGCAGACAATATCAGTTTTTGGCTCAGTATACCGGACTATTGGCACAGCATGGAGAGCGGTCCAGACTATGTCAGTGTATGGCTCAGTATACCGGACGATTGGCACAGCATGGAGAGCGGTCCAGACTATGTCAGTGTATGGCTCAGTAAACTGGACACTCTGTCCAGCATGGAGAGCTGTGCAGACTATGTCAGTGTATGGCTCAGTAAACTGGACTATCGGACCCAGCATGGTGAGCTGTGCAGAATATGTCAGTGTATGGCTCAGTGAAACGGACTATCGGACAAACATGGGGAGGTGTGCTGAATGTGTCAGTTTATGGCTCAGTAAACCGGACTATCAGCCCAGCATGGAGAGCTGTGCAGTCTAAGTCAGTGTATGGCTCAGTGAACCGGACTATGGGACATAGCATGGAGAGCTGTGCAGTCTATGTCAGTGTATGGCTCAGGAAACCAGACTATTGCCCCAACATGGAGAGCTCTGCAGACTATGTCAGTGCATGGCTCAGTAAACCGGACGATGGGACACAGCATGGAGAGCTGTGCAGACTATGTCAGTGTATGGCTCAGTAAACCGGACTATCTGGCCAGCAGGGAGAGCTGAGCGGACTATCTCAGTGTATGGCTCAGGAAACCAGACTATCTGCCCAGCATGGAGAGCTGTGCAGGCTATGTTAGTGTATGGCTCAGTAAACAGGACTGTCGGGACAGCATGGGGAGCTGTGCAGATTATGTCAGCGTATGGCTCAGTAAACCGCACCATCGGGCCATCGTTGGGAGCTGTGCAGACTATGAGATTGCAGGTTAGGAAGGCAGTGCTGAATTTGATGGATTTGACTGAGACAGGGTGGGGGGAGGGGAAATGAGGAAACTGGTGAAATCCGAGTTCATCCCTTGTGGTTGGAGGGTTCCTGGGCGGAAGATGAGGCGTTCTTCCTCCAACCGTCGTTTTGTTGTGGTCTGACGATGGAGGAGTCCAAAGACCTGCATATCCTTGCTGGAGTGGGAGGGAGAATTAAAATGTTGAGCCACCGGGTGGTTGGGTTGGTTGGTCTGGGTGTCCCAGAGGTGTTCTCTGAAACGCTCCGCAAGTATGTCCTAAGTTAGTGTATGGTTCAGTAAACCGGACTATCGAGCCATCGTTGGGATCTGTGCGGACTATGTTAGTGTATGGCTCAGTAACCCAGCCTATCTGCCCAGCATGGAGAGCTGTGCAGATTATGACAGTGTATGGCTCAGTAACCCGGACAATCGGGCCAGAATATAGAGCTGTGTAGACTATGTCAGTGTATGGCTCAGTAAACCAGACTATCGCCCTAACATGGGGAGGTGTGCAGAATGTGTCAGTTTATGGCTCAGTAAACGAGACTATCGGGCCAGCATGGGAAGCGGTGCAGACTATGTCAGTGTATGGCTCAGTAAACCGGACTATTGGACAAACATGGGGAGCTGTGCTGACTATGTCAGTGCATGGCTCAATAAACCGGCCTATCTGCCCAGCATGGAGAGCTGTGCAGATTATGTCAGTGTATGTCTCATAAACCAGACTATCGGGCCAGCATGGGGTGCTGTGCAGATTATGTCAGTGTATGGCTCAGGAAACCGGACTATGGGACACAGCATGGAGAGCTGTGCAGACTTTGTCAGTGTATGGCTCAGTAGATGGACTATCGGGCCAGCATGGAGAGGTGTGCGGACTATCTCAGTGTATTTCTCAGTAAAGCGGACTATTCGCCCAGCCTGGGAAGCGGTGCGGACTATGTCAGTGTATGGCTCAGTAAACCGGACTATCGCCCGAACATGGGGAGGTGTGCAGAATGTGTCAGTTTATGGCTCAGTAAAGCAGACTATCGGGCCAGCATGGAGAGCTGTGTAGACAATGTCAGTGTATGGCTCAGTGAACCGGACTATCGCCCGAACATGGGGAGGTGTGCAGAATGTGTCAGTTTATGGCTCAGTAAACGAGACTATCGGGCCAGCATGGGAAGTGATGCAGACTATGTCAGTGTATGGCTCAGTAAACCGGAATATCGGGCCAGCATGGGGAGCTGTGCTGACTATGACAGTGTATGGCTCAGTAAACCGGACTATTGGGCCATCATGGGGAGCTGTGCAGACTATGTCAGTGTATGGCTCAGTAAACCGGACTATCGCCCGAACATGGGGAGGTGTGCAGACTATGTCAGTGTATGGCTCAGTAAACTGGACTGTCTGCCCAGCGTGGGAGCTGTGCAGACTATGTCGGTGTATGGCTCAGTAAACCAGAATATCGGTCCAGCATGGAGATCTGTGCTGAATATGTCAGTGTTGGGCTCAGTAACGCGGACTATCTGCACAGCATGGGGAGCTGTGCAGACAATATCAGTGTATGGTGCAGGACACCGGACTGTCGGGCCAGCATGGGAGCTGTGCAGACTATGTCAGTGTATGCCCCAGTAAACGGGACTATCGGGCCAGCATGGGAGCTCTGCAGACTATGTCAGTGTATGGCTCAGTAAACTGGGCTATCTGCCCAGCATGGAGAGGTGCGGAGATAATGTCAGTGTATATCTAAGTAACCCGGACTATCTGCCCAGCATGGAGAGGTGCGCAGACAATGTCATTGTACGTCTCAGTAAACTGGACTATCTGCCCAG
>NW_025186449.1:0-2949 GCF_004010195.1 Chiloscyllium plagiosum | reverse complement strand
TCATGATTGGGGAGGCTGGTGGACAGGTAGTTAGCATTGTTAGTGATTGGGGAGGCTGGTGTACAGTAGGTTAGCTTGGTTGGTGAATGTGGACGCTGGTGTACAGGGTGTTCGAATTGTTAGTGATTGGGGAGGCTGGTGTACAGGGAGTTAGCATTGTTTGTAATTGTGTAGGATGGTGTACTGGGAGATAGCATTGTTTGTAATCGTTGAAGTTGGTGTACAGAGAGTTGGCATTGTTAGTGATTGGGGAGGCTGGTGTACAGGGAGTTAGCATTGTTAGTGATTGGGGAGGCTGGTGTGCAGGGAGTTGGCATTGTTATTGATTGGGGAGGCTAGTGTACAGGGAGTTCGCATTGTTCGTGATTGGGGAGGCTGGTGTACATGGAGTTAGCATTGTTAGTGATTGGGGAGGATGGTGTACAGGGGGTTAGCATGGTTAGTGACTGTGGACCCTGGTGTACGAAGAGTTTGCATTGTTAGTGATTGGAGACGATGGTGTAGAGGGAATTAGCAGTGTTAGTGTTTGGGGAGGTTGGTGTGCAGGGAGTTAGCATTGTTTGTAATTGTGTAGGATGGTGTACTGGGAGATAGCATTGTTTGTAATCGTTGAAGTTGGTGTACAGAGAGTTGGCATTGTTAGTGATTGGGGAGGCTGGTGTACAGGGAGTTAGCATTATTAGTGATTGGGGAGGATAGTGTACAGCGCGTTCGCATTGTTCGTGATTGGGGAGGCTGGTGTACATTGAGTTTGCACTATTAGTGATTGGGGAGATTGGTGGACAAGGAGCTCGCATTGTTCCTGATCGGAGTGGATGGTGTACTGGGAGTTAGCGTTGTTAGTAATTGGGGAGGCTGGTGTACAGTAGGTTAGCTTGGTTGGTGAACGTGGACGCTGGTGTCCAGGGAATTAGCATTCTTAGTGATTGGGGAGGCTGGTGTACCGGGAGTTAGCATTGTTAGTGATTGGGGAGGCTGGTTACTGTGGTTTAGCTTGGTTAGTGACCGTGGACTCTGGTGTACAGGGAGTTAGCATTGTTACTGATTGGGGAGTGTGGTGTACAGGGAGTTAGCATTGTTACTGATTGGGGAGTGTGGTGTACAGGGAGTTAGCATCGTTATTGATTGAGGAGGCTACTGTACAAGGAGATGGCATTGTTAGTAACTGGGGACGCTATTGTACAGCGGATTAGCATTGTCAGTGATTGGGGAGGATGGTGTACAGGGAGTTAGCATTGTTAGTGATTGGGGAGGCTGGTGTACAGGGAGTTAGCATGGTTTATGACTGTGGGTGCTGGTGTACAGGGAGTTAGCATTGTTAGTAATTGGGTAGGATGGTGTACTGGGAGATAGCATTGTTTGTAATGGAGGAAGTTGGTGTACAGAGAGTTGGCATTGTTAGTGATCGGGGAGGCTGGTGTACAGGGAGTTAGCATTGTTCGTGATTGGGGAGGCTGGTGCACAGAGAGTTGGCATTGTAAGTGATTGGGGAGGCTGTTGTACAGGGAATTAGCATTGTTAGTGATTGGGGAGGCTGGTGTACAGGGAGTTAGCATTGTTAGTGATTGGGGAGGCTGGTGTACAGGGAGTTAGCATTGTTAGTGATTGGGAAGGCTAGTGTACATTGAGTTAGCATTGTTAGTGATTGGGGAGGCTGGTGTACAGGGAGTTGGCATTGTTCGTGATTGGGGAGGCTGATGGACAGGGAGTTATCATTGTTAGTGATTGTGGCGGATGGTGTACAGGGGATTAGCTTGGTTAGTGACCATGGACGCTGGTGTACAGGGAGTTAGCATTTTTAGTGATTGGGGAGGATGGTGTACAGGGAATTAGCAGTGTTAGTGTTTGGCAATGGTGGTGTACAGGGAGCTAGCATTGTTCATGATCGGGCAGGCTGGTGTACAGGGAATTAGCGTTGTTATTGATTGGTGAGACTGGCGTACAGAGAGTTAGCATTGTTAGTGATTGGAGCGGCTGGTATACAGGGTGTTCGCATTGTTAGTGATTGGGGAGGGTAGTGTACATTGAGTTAGCATTGTTCGTGATTGGGCAGGCTGGTGTACAGGGAGTTCGCATTGTTAGTGATTGGGGAGGCTGGTGTACAGTAGGTTAGTTTGGTTGGTGAACGTGGACGCTGGTGTACAGGGTGTTAGCATTGTTAGTGATTGGGGAGGCTGGTGTACAGGGAGTTAGCGTTGTTAGTGATTGGGGAGGCTGGTGCACAGGGAGTTCGCATTGTTAGTGATTGGGGAGGCTGGTGTACAGTAGGTTAGCTTGGTTGGTGAACGTGGACGCTGGTGTACAGGGTGTTAGCATTGTTAGTGATTGGGGAGGCTGGTGTACAGGGAGTTAGCGTTGTTAGTGATTGGGGAGGCTAGTGTACATTGAGTTAGCATTGTTAGTGATTGGGGTGGCTGGTGTAGAGGTAGGGAGTTAGCATTGTTAGTGATTGGGGAGGCTAGTGTACATTGAGTTAGCATTGTTAGTGATTGGGAGGCTGGTGTACAGGGAGTTAGCATTGTTAGTGATTGGGGTGGCTGGTGTAGAGGTAGTTACCATTGTTAGTTATTGGGAAGGCTGGTGTGCAGGGAGTTGGCATTGTTATTGATTGGGGAGGCTGGTGTACAGGGAGTTCGCATTGTTCGTGATTGGGGAGGCTGGTGTACTGGGAGTTAGCATTATTAGTGATTGGGGAGGATGGTGTACAGAGAGTTAGCAGTGTTAGTTTTGGGGAGGTTGATGTACAGTGAGTTCGCATTGTTCCTGATCGGGGCGGCTGGTGTACAGGGAATTGGCATTGTTAGTGATTAGTGAGACTGGCGTACAGCGAGTTAGCAATCTATTTGAATGGGAAGGCTGGTGTACTGGGAGTTAACATTGTTAGTGATTGGGAGGCTGGTGTACAGGGATTTGGCGTTGTTAGTGATTAGGGAGGCTGAAGGACAAGGA
>NW_025186448.1:1014-2949 GCF_004010195.1 Chiloscyllium plagiosum | reverse complement strand
TGGGAATCAGAATAAACTCTCCAGTGTTTGGAGTCAAACATGGTACATAGGAAGATGGTCATCATCTCAGTCCTGGGTCACCCCTGTGGGAGATCCTCAAGGGAGCTTCCTCTTCACAAACAGCTTCAGCTGCTTCATCAATGTCTCCCATCCCCACCCTCCCCACCATAAGATCAGAAGTGGGGATGGTCACTGAAGATTCCACAATGTCCCCCGTCAGCTCCTGAACTGGTCTGTGTCCATGTGCAGCAAGATCCAGACTCCATTGAGAGTTGTGCTGTTAACGTGTCCGTAACATCCATGTAACAGCACTGCCTGACACTGCACATTGCCACAGTAAAACAAGAGTTCATTCAGCACCTCACACTGGTTTCACAGGAATATGAGGAAGTCATTCAGCCCATTGACACTATTGGAGGAGAACAGGGACAGCCCATTCAGTGCCTCCAGCCTATTACTCAGGAAGAGAAGGAGTCTAGTGTGATGGACCACATCAGAGCCCCTCGAAAATATTGGAAGGCAATAGTCTCGATTCTAATGTTTTCTTATTTTAAAGGAAATGTAAAGGGTCTGTTCCAGATGCAATGTGACAGCATCAAGAGAAAATTCAGTGGAAGTAGCAGCCAGGAGACATTCCCTGAAGCTTCCAACTCTGTTGAGACCCCTATAGTTTTTGATGTTACTGAGAAACCAAAACCCAGAGATCCTAATCTGTGAGAGCTGGCCACACCCATTCAGGCTGCATTAAAATAAACCTCAGGCCTCGCCAGCTGTTACTCAAGTGGTCTTAACTAGCCAGCTTGGTTACAATCTCATAAAAGAACTCTCTCATAAAAGAAACCCGGACAAAATAACCTCTTAAAGCTACAGCACCATCACACTTGTCAGTACATCGAGCTGTCAAACAGGAACCAGGAGTAACCCAGTCAGACCCTTGGCCCTTTCCAATTGGATGAGGAAGAAGCCAGTCAGTCCCTTGAGTCACTTATACAGGAACAGTAGGAGGCCATTCCCACCTTAATGCACTTACACGGGGGCAGGATGAGGTAATTGATGGTGATTCCTGATGAATGTCTTATTCCCGAAACGTTGATTCTCCTGCTTCTCGGATGCTGCCTGACCTGCTGTGCTTTTCCAGCAATCGACGCTCTACTCTGATCCTGGATTAGTGGTGCTGGAAGGGCACAGCAGTTCAGGCAGCATCAGAGGCGCAGTAAAATCGACGTTTCGGGCAAAAGCCCTTCGAGTAGACAAACTTCTTCAAGGCAGGCATCTTGCAAGAGGATTCGCAGTAGGGTTAAAATCAACTAGGTTAAAAACAATGACTGCAGATGCTGGAAACTCTGATCTCCAGCATCGGCAGTCTTAAGTTTCTCCTAAATGATGCTCCAACATGATGAACAAGTGGAGCAGAGGCTTCACATACAGACTGTTCCACGTTGTTCCTCATGGCTCCATTGCTTATGATACACACGTGGGACTAAAACGTGGTTTTCTAGTGGTGAGCAGAGAAGCTTCATGTCTTGTGTGAAGTCTGAAGAAGGAATCTTCCATCTCTGAGAAAACAGCCTGGTGTTCTTTATGCAGGGCGGAAGCTGTTGGGAATGGCTACCTGTTTCAGATCGAAGGTATTGTGGCTGCTGTTGGGAATTGTAAGCAACATGGCGTCCAGTACGGGCTCACATGCCGACTGCACAATAACGTGGGGAGAGTTAATTAAGGCATATAAACTTAGGATAGTCACGTTAGACTGCTGAATGGACTCTCTATGTTCAAATAATGCTGACCGTGTTCATGTTGACCTTGTCTAGTGCATGTCCTGTGCAGTGTAACCTGTATGCCTTACTCTGTCCAAGTCTATTTCCACCCTTTGATCTGTCTGGCTATGCTTACTATGATCTGCCTCCACTGCTCATAAATAAAGTGTTCCTCTGT
>NW_025186448.1:0-856 GCF_004010195.1 Chiloscyllium plagiosum | reverse complement strand
GTTTGATTCAGAGCAGTCAGCATAGACTTGTGAGTAGGAGATCATGCTTCCCAAATTTGTTAGTATTCTTTGATTAAGTGACCAGCAAGGTTGACGAGGACAGAGCGGTAGACGTAGTCTCTATGGATTTCAGTAATGCATTTGATAAAGCTCCACATGGCAGGCTGCTCAGGAAGGTTACATCGCGTGGAATGCTGGGGGAACTGGCCAATTGGATACACAGTTGTGTTGTTGGTAGGAAGCAGAGGATTCAGTGGAAGGATGCTTGTCAGACTGGAGGCTGGGTCTATAGCTGTTTGTTATCTATGATTATCTATGATTATCTGTGACTGCAGAGACATAGACATGGGATAAAACTTTTCAATGATCTCTGAATCAGCCAAGGAAGACACTCTATTGTATCAAATTGCTCTGAGGTCTTAAAGGATAAACCTGGACAGAAAACCTGACCCCAGCCTCAGTATCGGAAAAAGGGGACGGGAAACACAGTCCTCTTGACACTGCAGAGACCTCCTTCCTAACATCTGAGAGCTTGTGACAACAATAGACGATAGACAATAGACAAAAGGTGCAGGAGTAGGCCATTCTGCCCTTCGAGCCTGCACTGCCATTCAATATGATCATGGCTGATCATTCCTAATCATTATCCTCTTCCTGCCTTATCTCCATAACCCTTGATTCCACTACCCTTGAGAGCTCTATCCAATTCTTTCTTAAATGACTCCAGAGACTGGGCCTCCACTGCCCTCTGGGGCAGAGCATTCCACACAGCCACCACTCTCTGAGTGAAGAAGTGTTTCCTCATCTCTGTCCTGAATGGTCGACCCCGTATTTTTAATCTGCGTCCTCTGATTCG
>NW_025186447.1:0-2949 GCF_004010195.1 Chiloscyllium plagiosum | reverse complement strand
ACACGGGGAGAACGTGCAAACTCCACACAGTCACTCGCCAGAGGCAGGAATTGAACCCGGGTCTTTGGCGCTGTGAGGCAGTAGTGCTAACCACTGTGCCACCGTGCTGCCCATGGTGCCTATATACACCATGACAACTGGCTGTTCACCCTCCCCTTTTAGAATGCTCTGCAGCCGATCCGTGACATCCCTGACCCGAGCACTTGGGAGGCAACATACCATCTGGGAGTCCTGTTTTAGGCCACAGAACTACCTATCTACTCCCCTTACAATAGAATCTCTTATGATTATGGCCCTACCAGTCTATTTCCCGCCCTTCTAACCAGCAGTGCCCGCCACGGTGCCATGATTCTGGCAACTGCTGCCCTCCCCTGGTGAGCCATCTCCCCCAACAGTATCCAAAATGGTATATCTGTTTTGGAGGGAGATCACCGCAGGGGACACCTGCACTGCCTTCCTACTCTTTCTCTGCGCTTTGGTCACCCATTCACTGTGTCCCTCAACAATCCTAATCTGCAGTCTGACCAGTTCACTAAACATGCTATCCATGACCACCTCAGCATCGCAGTTGCTCCATAGTGAGTCCATCTGCAGCTCCATAACCGTCATGTGGTCAAACAAGAGCTGCAGCTAGAAAGGTTTAGGTTAAAATCAGGGACCATTCATCAGAAATAAATTTTGCTTGTATGCTGTAGTCAATCTGGCTTACTATGACTTTTATTAATATGTAGTTGAGTATCTACTTGATAGTTGATTTATTATTTAAAGATTCCATATTCTAGTATCCGTAACTGCAGAAGAGGATAAGTGCACTGAACTTGTATCATGTAGATAAAATTTAATATAACTTTTCCAATGAACGAGTAATCTATACCTTTATAAATGACAACCTGCGTGACTTATCTACTATTAAAAAGTTAAATAGACTAAACATAAGCTGGAATCTGATGTAATATAAAACTCACATGTGAACTTGATGAAAAATCTGTAATTGGTACTGTTCAGTCAATCATAGTCTATGGAAACCACTCTGATTTAGGCATATTTCAGAATGAATTGGAGTGAATTTTACTTGATGGGGATGGGGTGATTATTGCACAATGTCACATTGGCCCATACTCAACAAGGTCACCTTGCCGCAATAATATGCTGTGCATATCTTTAAGTGGATTAGGGTCACACTTTCACCCTTCAAAGGAGGGAGGACCATCTCTTGAGAGCTAACAGTCAATCTAGCAGCTCTAACCGTGCTAGAATTTAATAGTGGACATTTCTGGAACTGCAAGTAGGGAAGCAGAGAAGAGCAATGAATTGAAGAGGACACAGACTACCTTAAGTCAGAGCCTATTAGGATAGGAACAATTGGGAAGCCAACAACATTCAGGTCCTTCTAAGATAACACACATGGCAGTATTAATGCTTTTCTCTATAAATATTCCCAAAACAAACATGCACATAAATTCAAAAAGAAAATACAAACTGATTTCTCTGCAGAGCTTGACTTTCTGAAAAACATCTAACTTGGCCAATGGGTTATTCTTGAAGACAAAAGGCTTTTTTTGTTAAGACACAAATTTTACATGGTTATCTCTGAAGTTTTGCTGACATAACTTCCTTGCGAAGTTGTTTCAGTTAATCTTTCAAAAGGATAGGTTTCTCCCTGAGCTGATGCAGGGGGGTTTACTCTTCAGAAATGGAAGAGATCAGTAGACTGCTCATTAATAGCCAGCTTTCTTCCAAATCAGCTGGTTCTTAGCAGGCTTTCCTCTAACTCAGCTAAATAAAATAAGGACCTCTCCAAGCTAGTTACTGTTCAAAAACAACTCCACAAGTGTTTACATCATGACAAGCAACTTTCACCAGTCATGTGCTTTTTTAGGAAGCCACAGTAGAAGAAAAAGAATGGTAGCTTACAATGATATCTTTTAAAGAAATTTCCACTGTATATCCAAAAAAATTGAAACAAATGATCTTTTCTCAAATTGTTTGAAACATACGATTTCCAAACAATATTAAATATAAAACATTTTATAACATTTCTACCCTTATAAAAATGAAATGTCAAAAAATGACCTAAAGAAACAATGGCACTTTAGAGGAGAGAATTCTCCTTTATTCACATTATGTGTGACTGACTTTATTTGGAATGATTTGTCTCTACAGACTCTTTTAAATTCACCGAGTAACATTGTTATGTCTCTTATTTCTTATGCCTCTAAAAGTAAAAGCATGGTGTCTAACCTCTCGAACAGTTCAGTGTCAGCTAACTAGATAGTAGCTGGTTCCATTTTGGAATTGTCTAATTCTCCTTCCATATCATCCACACTATCCCTTCCACACCACCCCCACACCCCACCCCCACCCACTGCCGCTTCTCCATCTTTACTTGCCTATCCTCCGCAAGTTGGTGGTGATGTTTCAACTTATTGATGCGTCACAGCTGACACTTTCTTTTCCAGCATTCTGACAATCTTTTCCAAAAATTAGATAATTTACCTTACCAATCCTTGTGTCTACCCAGTATAGGCCATTGAACCATGCTTTCAATGGATCACTTTGTCAAGGCAGTAATACTAACACCTCATTTGCTGACTGAACTGTTCAGGATTTGGCATTCTTGTTGGCCCATTTCTCTATGGCTGCTGTGATGCTCAAGTGGACTGACATGAAGACAAGAGCAGGATCAAGACCTGGAAACAGTGCGCAACATACGTAACTATCCCAAGAACATAAGATTCTGCACAAATTACTTTGATTAGTCAAATATATAAGTAAATAACCCAGTTTGCCACTGAATCTCAGTTAAGAAAAACTAAGAAAAATATCAATTTTGCAACCACTGCCATTTCCCACCATGCCATTCAAGGGACGCTGCTGCCTCACAGCACCAGGGACCCGGGTTCAGTTCCTACCTCGGGCAACTGTCTGTATGGAGTTTGCACATTCTCC
>NW_025186446.1:0-2949 GCF_004010195.1 Chiloscyllium plagiosum | reverse complement strand
CATCACTCTACTCCAGAATCTGGTTTCTAGCATTTGCAGTCATTGTTCTTACCTAGTATATTTAAATCCCGTCTGGCCAAGGGAACTTATCTATTCTCATATTTTTCCATTTTTACAGCCGATCCTCATTCTTAACATGAACCTGTTCGAACGTATCAATTTATTTCTCCCTGTCCTCACAAACGTCAAATTCCCTCTCAGTAGTGAATGCTGAAAGAAAATCTTCATTAAGGAGTGGTAGGTAGTGGGGATTTATTCACTTTTATTTCAGAGGGAAAGAAACATATATTCTGAACACAGGACACAGTAAATTGCAGTGCAGTACATGATCTTCAGGCCTCGATGCTGCGATGACCTGTGAAACTAATTAAAAGCCCATCTCAAATGCACAATTCATTATCACCCATACGTTTCTCCAATGATTAATTAATTATCCTTAATTTGGCGAGTCAATTACTGTTGCAGGCAGAGCATTCCACGCCGTTACTCCTCTCCCCATGTTGTTCTGTTGTTTGGATGAAAGACGAACGTCTGCTGAAATAAAGAATTCTTCTAATCTGAGTTTAAAGAAAGCAAACGTAAAAGAGGCAGACAAGAGAAGATATTCAAAGACCTTTCAATAGCCAACGTGAAGAAAGTTAAGTATCACACAAAACCCGATTACAATCCAACAGGTTCAATCGGAAGCACTAACGTTTGGAACGCTGCTCCCTCATCAGTGCGCACAGCCACCTGATGAAGGAGCAGCGCGCCAAAACATCGTGCTTCCAATTAAACCTGTTGGATTGTAATCCAATGGACTATAGCCTGGTGTTCTGTGATTTTTAACTTTGTACATCCCAATCCAAAACCGGCATGTCCAAACCGTCAAGAAATGCAGTTTCGAAATCAACAATTGGGAAAGCAATGTCAAGGACAGGAAACTCTGGCAAACCATCATTCGAGAAGGAACAACAACTTTCGAAAACAACAGATGTGCAGAATCAGAAGAAAGAGAAGAAAACTGAAAGTGAGGCAAGAACAACAAAACCCCGATCTGCGAGGTGGAACTACGTGTCCTGAATGCGAAGGACATTTTCAGTCAAGAGTGGACTCATAAGCCATTTCAGAACCCATAAATAAATGAAAGGAACAGATACCATCATCCTCAAACTCGACGGATCGCCACATCACAGACTCTCCTCCTTATTGTTCTTAACGTGTTCGAGAAAATTACCAATCAAACTGAAATACCCACCTGAAGTATCGTTCTCCTTTGTGGATATAAATGAGAAGTGATTATTTAAGACATCAGCTATTCATCTAGCTCCAGGCACCGATTTTCCTTTGGTTTCTAACACGCTCCACTCTATCCCTGTTATTTCTCTTACGCTAAACAGGCTAATAAAATACCTATTGACTTTAATAGTATCTGACAAATATCGTGGCCATTGTTTGTCCTTCAATTTGAAACAGTCCCTTACACTCTCTATACTTCTGAAGGTCTTTGTCTGTTTTTATTGCACTGTATTTTCGATATCGCACTCAAGAATATCACTTGATCAATATTCACTGAACTTGCTGTCTTTGCCATTCACTCTTCGTGGGACACATTTGCACCGTATTCGCACTGTATCACTTTGAATTACTCTCATTCTCTGAATATGCATTCAACAATAAGTAGTTCCTCCAGTCTGTGTTTGCCACATCTTGTCTAATGATATTGATAAGGTCGAGTGATGGAGGTAATCTAATGATAATTGGCCTTCCCCAAACATAGGCACTTAACTTCTGCACTGTCCTTATCTCTTCCCATAATTACTTTGATATTTAGAGTTTTGGTCAATATCCCCGAAAATCTTTAAAAATCCTTGTCTTGGAGATTTTGTCCTCTGCTTACAATCCAGCCCTTACTAACATCCGATTCTGTGCTCATTCCTCCAGCCTGTATAGCACAAGAAAAATTGTAACATTTTTAGACCCTACAACACTTCCTCATACAGTGTACAGTACTTCACTCCCTATAACCTTCGATCATCCACGCATACATCACTATCTGTATAAAATCATCCAGTCCCGACATCTTTTCCTGCTAACTTTCCTTCTGTGTAATATTGTGAAGCCCTTTGAACCTTCTCTCCGTCTGAAACCTCGTCATTCTCTCCAGTCTTGTCTATCTTTGTGACTTCTTCCCATCATTACAACATTCCACAACTCTGACCTCCTCCACTCACTACCAGCCTTCGTCGCTCCCGAACTTTCTACAGCCACGAAAACCATCCATGCGTGTGGAACATTCATTTGTTTGCTGAAACCACTTATAGTCCCGACGGCTATCTGTGTCTTCAACCTCTCACTTCCGACGAATTCTTGCTAATTCTTTAACCTCTCAGAACTACGAACTTCTTTCTTCCTAAACATTATCCCAAATTTGTATTTGGTTGGAGCCTACAGAGCCGTCGCGAGTTTTGTAACCTCCTCCATTCCCTCAAATCAACATCATCTTCCTAACCTTCTCCTTTTCCTATACCGTAAACTGACTGTATCCTCCGATTACACTCAAGAATATTGTGTCCTCGTCCAACCTCTACAGTGCTAGGTATCTTCAGATGGTCGTGCAGTGCTGTCAACTGTCCCCCTCTCTTGATCCATCCCTGGTCTCCATGCAGCTCCCGAATGCTATAAACACCTACGACCTCCAAACCACTAATTGCCTATGTAAGGTGCATTTGGACATTATTTAAATGGGCAAGGACACAATGAAACTACCCAGAGCTCAAGAAGGCACAGCAGGAACATCTTTATAAAGGATGTAAACGAAATGCGTACGCTAAGAGCACTATCCTCTGGTACTGATGGGTCAAATCCAAAGAGATAATACGACTCGACCAGACACGATAGCAACCATACCATCCATCAAAGACATATAAAAGATATTGATCCAACTTCTCAGACCTCTGGGATTCTAGT
>NW_025186445.1:0-2949 GCF_004010195.1 Chiloscyllium plagiosum | reverse complement strand
CCCCTCTGCACTGGGCTCTTGCTCTCCCCTCTGTGCTTGGCTTTTGCTCTCTCCTCTGCGCTGGGCTCTTGCTCTCCCCTCTGCGCTGGCCTCTTGATCTCTCCTCTGCGCTGGGCTCTTGCTCTCTACTCTGTGCTGGGCTCTTGCTCTCCACTCTGCGCTGGGCTCTTGCTCTCTCATCTGTGCGAGGCTCTTGCTCTCACCTCTATGCTGGCCTTTTGCTCTCTCCTCTGCGTTGGTCTCTTGCTCTTCTGCCCTGGGCTCTTGCTCACCTCACTGTGCTGGGCTCTTGCTCTCCCCTCTGTGCTGGGCTCGATCTCCACTCTGCAATGAGCTTGCACTCCCCACTGGGCTGGGTTCTTGCTCTCCTCTCTGCGCTGGGCTCTTTCTCTCTCCTCTATGCTGGGCTCTAGCTCTCTCCTCTGCGCTCGGCACTTGCTCTCCCCTCTGCACTAGGCTCTTGCTCTCTCCTCTGCACGGGGATTTTGCTCTCCCCTCTGTGCTTGGCTTTTGCTCTCTCCTCTGTGCTGGACTCTTGCTGCTCTGCGCTGGGCTCTTGCTCCTCTGCGATGGTCTCTTGCTCTCCCCTCTGTGCTGGGCTCTTGCTCTCCTCACTGTGCTGGGCTCTTGCTCTCTCCTCTGTGCTGGGCTCTTGCTCTCCTCACTGTGCTGGGCTCTTGCTCTCTCCTCTGTGCTGGGCTCTTGCTCTCCCCTCTGTTCCGGGCTCTTGCACTTTCCTCTGCGCAGGACTCTTGCTCTCTCCTCTGTGCTGGGCTCCTGCTCTCCCCTCTGTTCCGGGCTCTTGCACTTTCCTCTGCGCTGGGCTCTTGCTCTCCCCTTTGCGCTGGGCTCTTGCTCTCTCCTCTGCGCTGGGCTTGCTCTCCCCTCTCTGCTGGGCTCTTGCTCCTCTGCGATGGTCTCTTACTCTCCCGTCTGCGCTGGGCTCTTGCTCTCCCCTCTGTGCTGGGCTCTTGCACTTTCCTCTGTGCTGGGTTCTTGCTCTCTCCTCTGCGCTAGGCTCTTGCTCTCCCCTCTATGCTGGGCACTTGTTCCTCTGCACTGGTCTCTTACTCTCTCCTCTGCATTGGGCTCGTGCTCTTCTGCGCTGTGCTCTTGCTCTCCTCACTGTGCTGGGCTCTTGCTCTCCCCTCTGCGGTGGGCTCTTGCTCCTCTGCGCTGGGCTCTTTCTCCTCTGCGCTGGGCAGTTGCTCTCCTCTCTGCGCTGGGCTCTTGCTCCCTCCTCTACGCTGGGCTCGCTCTCCCCTCTGCGCTGGGCTCTTGCTCCCTCCTCAGCGCTAGGCTCTTGCTCCACCCACTATGCTGTGCTCTTGCTCTCCCCTCTGCGGTGGGCTCTTGCTCCTCTGCGCTGGGCTCTTACTCTCTCCTCTATGCTGGGCTCTTTCTCCTCTGCGCTGGGCAGTTGCTCTCCTCTCTGCGCTGGGCTCTTACTCTCTCCTCTGTGCTGGGCTCTTTCTCCTCTGCGCTGGGCTCTTTCTCCTCTGCGCTGGGCTCTTACTCTCTCCTCTATGCTGGGCTCTTTCTCCTCTGCGCTGGGCAGTTGCTCTCCTCTCTGCGCTGGGCTCTTACTCTCTCCTCTATGCTGGGCTCTTTCTCCTCTGCGCTGGGCAGTTGCTCTCCTCTCTGCGCTGGGCTCTTACTCTCTCCTCTGTGCTGGGCTCTTTCTCCTCTGCGCTGGGCTCTTTCTCCTCTGCGCTGGGCTCTTGCTCTCTCCTCTGCGCTGAGCTTTTGGTCTTCCCTCTGCGCTAGGCTCTTGCTTTCCCCTGTGCGCTGGGCTCTTGTTCTCTCCTCTGCGCTGGGCTTGCTCTCCCCTCTGCGCTGGGCTCTTGCTCTCTCCTCTGTCCTGGGCTCTTGCTCTCTCCTCTGTGCTGGGCTCCTGCTTGTCCTCTGTGCTGGGCTCTTGCTCTCCCTTCTTTGCTGGGCTCTCGCTCTCTCCTCTGAGCAGGGCTCTTGCTCACCCCTCTGCTCTTGGCTATTGCTCTCTCCTCTGTGCTGGGCGCTTGCTCTCTCCTCTGCGCTGGGCGTTTGCTCTCTCCTCTGCGCTGGGCTCTTGCTCTCTCCTCTGTGCTGGGCTCTAGCTCACCTGTTTGCATTTGACTCTTGCTCTCTCCTCTCTGCTGGGCGCTTGCTCTCTCCTCTGCGCTGGGCTTGCACTCCCCTCGGCGCTGGGCTCTTGCTCTCTCCTCTGCGCTGAGCTTTTGCTCTCCCTTGTGCGCTGGGCTCTTGTTCTCTCCTCTGCGCCGGGCTTGGTCTCCCCTCTGCGCTGGGCTCTTGCTCTCCCCGCTGTGCTTGGCTCTTGCTCTTTCGTCTGCGCTGAGCTTTTGCTCTCCCCTCTGCGCAAGTCTCTTGCTTTCCCCTGTGCGCTGGGCTCTTGCTCCTCTGCGCTGTGTTCTTTCTCTCCCCTCTGCGCTGGGCTCTTGCTCTCTCATCTGCGCGAGGCTCTTGCTCTCCCCTCTATGCTGGCCATTTGCTCTCTCCTCTGCGTTGGTCTCTTGCTCTTCTGCCCTGGGCTCTTGCTCTCCTCACTGTGCTGGGCTCTTGCTCTCTCCTCTGTGCTGGGGTCCTGCTCTCCCCTCTGTGCTGGGCTCCTGCTCTCCCCTCTGTGCTGGGCTCTTGCTCTTTCCTCAGCGCTGGGCTCGATCTCCCCTCTGCATTCAGCTTGCACTCCCCACTGCGCTGGGTTCTTGCTCTCCCCTCTGTGCTTGGTTTTTGCTCTCCCCTCTGTGCTGGACTCTAGCTCTCTCCTCTGCGCGAGGCACTTGCTCTCCCCTCTGCACTGGGCTCTTGCTCTCTCCTCTGCACTGGGCTTTTGCTCTCCCCTCTGTGCTTGGCTTTTGCTCTCTCCTCTGTGCTGGGCTCTTGCTCTCTCCTCTGTGCTGGGCTCTTGCTCTCTCCTCAGCGCGAGGCTCTTGCTCTCCCCTCTATGCTGGC
>NW_025186444.1:1971-2949 GCF_004010195.1 Chiloscyllium plagiosum | reverse complement strand
GATGACATGGAAGGTGAGGGATGTTGTTCACAGTAAGGGGGATGGTCTCAGGCTACAGTCTGATATCGATCAGATGATAATCTGAGCAGAGTTTAGTTCTGATCAATGTGAGTCATATCCTGTGGGAGGTACGAAAAGCGAAGGAGAGACATAATGAATGGTTGGTACTTGTGGAGTGGTGAGGAACACAGGGACCTGAGTGGACAACCCAAAGATCCATGAAGGTGTCAGCACAGGTGGACCGGGTGGGGAAAGCACCTGAATTAGGAGCGGGAGGGGGACCCATATCCTGGTGGGGTGAATTGTTAGAGCTGCTTGAGAGGATATAATCTAATCTGGTAGGGTGTTGTATCTTAAACAGTCGTAAAGCCAGAAAGAAGATTGAGGCTGGTACACAAGTTAAAGAGAGCCATTTCAAGTGATAAAGCAGGCAAGAACATAGCAGGGAATGGGGGAAAACTGATGATTTAACTGCATTTATTTCAATGCAAGGGGCCTGACAGCTAAGAAAGATGAACTCAGGACATGGATTAGAACATGGGACTGAGAGATTATAGTTATTACAGAAACACAGCTGAGGGAGGGGCAGGACTGGCAGCTCATTGTTTCAAGGTAGAGGGACGGCAGGAAGCATCGAAGGGGAGGCGAGAGAGGACGTGTGGTGGTGGGTTTTGATTGCATGACTCATCCCAGCAGTACTTCGAGAGGATCTTCCTGTGGGGTCACCCAGTGAAGCTATGTTAGTGGAACAGAGAAATAAGAATGGGTCATCACTTCGATTTGATTGTCCTACTAATCCCTAATTACAAGTGGCAAACTGAGGAACAAATATGTCGGGGGATCTCAAATGTCAATCATAATAATAGGGATGTTATGGTAGGGTTTTTTAACTTTCCACCTTAGACCAGGACTGCCAGTGTTCAGCGTTTGCAAGGGAGGAATTTGGTAATTGATTTCCAGTAAACTTGCAATCAATAT
>NW_025186444.1:0-424 GCF_004010195.1 Chiloscyllium plagiosum | reverse complement strand
GTTCGCAAATGGAGTTTAATGTGGAAAGGTGTGAGGCGATTCACTCTGGAGGGAGTAACAGGAACACAGGGTTCTGGGATAATGGTAAGATTGGTGGTAGTGTAGATGAACAGAGGGATCTCTATGTCCATGTACATAGATCATTAAAAGTTTCCACCTAGGTTTATGGGTTTTATAAGAAGGCATTCAGTTTGTGAGCTTGTCTTGGTAAAGGGATTGAGTTTCTGAACCATTAGATCATGCTGCAGCTATACAAACCTCTGAGTGTGGCCACATTTGTTCAGGTCACTGCATTACCGGATGGATGTGTAAGTTTAGAAATGATTCAGAGGAGAGTTACTAGGAAGTTACCTGGTATGGAGGGAACGTCTTATGAGGAAAAGCTGAGGGTCTTTAAGCTGTTTTTGTTCAAGAGAATGTGTTT
>NW_025186443.1:1309-2949 GCF_004010195.1 Chiloscyllium plagiosum | reverse complement strand
CAAGCTCCATTAAACAATCCCTGGATGTTAGACGAACACGGGACATTCACACACATAGGTCAGCTTCCGTCATTTGTACAGAAACCACCCTGAACCCCTTGATTAGATTCCAGTCTGAAACTCACTCCCGCATAGCTGGTATTCTTTACACAAACCACCCCGAGACCCTCACTTGGATGTGGACATTATTGCAGTGTTCTGATTTCTGTTCGTTAAACAGCCATAATCATTCTCACTCAGTCCCATTTAGTTCCCATTTCTACAAGTAGATTCTATCTCATTGGTTTTCTTTTTGACTGTTTTCATTTCTATCTGCATCCAAATGACATCCAGTGTCACTATTTCCGGTGTTAGTGTCTATAGTTAAAACATCTGACATCGCAATGTCCAGCATTACACTGTCATGTGTCACAGTCTGATCTCACAGTATCTCGTGACAGTGTTGTAACCAGGGTGACCGTGTCAAGCGTTGGAGTGTCCGGACTGACTGCCACTCCCTGTATGACAATGTCCAGAGTTATTGTGCTCGGAGGTATGGTGTCCAGAGTGAGAGTGTCATACAGGGAGTGATAATGTCCAGAGTTATTGTGCCTGGAGGTACAGTGTCCGGAGTGACACAGGAAAATGAAGCTGAACCAAAACCAACCTCCCGATCACTGGATTTGCAACACAGTGACATTCAACCATTCAATGACCCTCAAAATCGTTCAATTGTTCCTTACCAGAATTTACAAATAACAGATCTTGGATATCAAGTTTATAACTTAATAAATTGTTACTTTCTGATTATGTCACTTTAGCAGAACACAGATGATCATGAACCCACGCACCCCTCCAATTCGCACACCAGCAGACAATTAAGAGATAAACTTGTTTAAAATTTTAATTTGCCAGTTGATAACTGTTTCAATGATAAATAGTAGGCCATCATGAAATCCTTTGATGCTGGGTTGTATTACAGGCACAAGAACTATTCACCATGTTTGAACTTAAAGTCACCAGTCAATGCGAACAAATTCTGCAGACCTGTGGAGACTAACACTCATTCCCGAAGACTCACATTTTCATCTCTGACCTTTTGACAAGTTAACAACTGGGGAAATAACTAGACAAAGTCAAACCAAAAAGAAGACCAGACCAGTCCAGCAACTTCCAAAGAAGCACTTCGTCCAAGCCCAAAATCCAGTCAGAGCGAGGTCACTCATGGTTTTTGCTTTCTTTCTCACCATTCTCTGTGGTTACCTGCCCGGCAGCATTCCTCTTACTGACTGACCCACTCAATATCCATCCAGCTGTCAGTACCTGAGCAGAACTACATCTCGGTGCTGAAACGTCTGCTGTGTTCAGAGAGCAGTAATTCACCTGCATTATCTTTCCTGGCCAGATCCTAACAGCAAACATTAGTCTTTTGTCTCTCTAGTTTTTTTTTTAAAGAAGAACTAGCCACTGTTCAAACTTCAATTCTCAATTTGGACTCACAGTTCCTAACCAAAATGAGAAAAATAAAAAAATAGTGATGGCCACAACACTGGTCCTGCAGTGTCCAGCTGTACAGGCCCACTCGTGCAGTGTTCCAGTAATGCAGTGCTCACTCGTGCAGTGTTCCAGAAATGCAGTGCCCACTAGTGCAGTGTTCCAGT
>NW_025186443.1:0-1002 GCF_004010195.1 Chiloscyllium plagiosum | reverse complement strand
TTCCCCAAAAGCCCCACCCTCACTCTATTTATCTCTCAACCCCCTTAGTCCTCCACATTCCTGATGAAGGGCTTATACCTGAAACATCGGTTCTCCTGCTCCTCGGATGCTGCCTGACCTGCCGTGATTTTCCAGCACCACACATTTTGATTCTCACAGTAACTAATGTTACAGTGCTAAGTCTCACAGTGCCCAGTGTTACAGTGGATAGTATTATGGTATCCAATCTCCACAGTGCCCAACACTATAGTGCCCAGCCTCACACTGTCTAGTGTTACAGTGGCCATGTTACAGCATGCAGTCTCACTGTGCCTGGCCTCCACAGCAGCCAGTGTTATAGTATACAGTCTCACAGTGCCCAGTTTCACAGTGCCTAGTCTCTCAGTGTTTCCGATATCTCACCCACCACCCCTACCACCATCACTGAGGTTTAATCTGTCCCAACCTCCAACCCAGCCCCAGTTTTACCAAGTGTCCTGTTTCGGAGATATTCCTCCATGCACTGTACTGCAGTGTTGTCCATGTTGGGGTCAAACTTATTTGCAAAAAAAATCTCTGACGGACCACCCACTGTAGATCTCCTGCCCCATACACACAAACCAAGTGGCGATACCTTCCCGTGCAGGGAGGGTATAGGGCACCCCTCGCAACATCACCAGCCTCAAAGGACCACTTTACTGCCCGGCCAAGTGTCCTGGTGGATCCTTGGGTGTACGAGATGGAGCGGGATACATTGGGCATTCTGTGCAGGGTAGCCCACACATGCTGGTCCGGGCTGTAGGTGTCCTCTGACCACTTGAGGAAGGCCTGGATCTCGGCACTGTCAAACACATGGCCGACAAACTCTCTGGAGGCCATGAAGTAGGCGCTGCCCACGAAGATGGAGGTGCTGATGTTCGGCTGGTCTTTCAGTTGCGCCGTCAAGACGACTTGGTCGAGGATATCATGGTGGTATTGCTAACGTTTCTGAAAGGCAAGCACAAGAGAGAGTGAGAGAGACGA
>NW_025186442.1:1142-2949 GCF_004010195.1 Chiloscyllium plagiosum | reverse complement strand
AAACGCGTGGGGAGCCCCTCCCTGCCGTGAAATCCCCTTCCCAGGCCGTATAACTGTTTCAGGCACCACACACAGTGCGCTGCAACAGTGGGGTCTCTCGTCCAGTCCCAACTGATGCTGAAAACATCCTCAAACAGGAACCAAAAAGCGTTGATCCCTCTCACAGAAATCACAGTCAAAAATAGTTGCTGTCCCGATGGATTGAATGACTGTCAGACATTGACATCAAAGTAAGGACTGCAGACGCTGGAGAGTCAGTCAAAAAATGTGGCGCTGTAAAAGCACAGGGGAGTCAGGCAGCATCCGAGGAGCAGGAGAGTCAATGTTTCGGGCATAAGCCCTTCGTCTGTTGATTTTGAAACTTCAGTCTTCAGATCTTCAAATACTCTGCAAAAAAAGAGATTACAAAAGCCATCAGTATCAGTGCAGGGTAGAAACTGAGAACAAGTAATTCTACTTTCTGTGGAATATTCTTTTGTTGTTCCACAAAATTGAAAGCATCATCCCACTCTTCCCACCCCCCTCTGTTCTCACTCCATTCTAACTACGAGAACTCCCTTGCTGGAGGGTCCCTTGGAGACACTTCAAATGGACTTCATTGAGTTGAAGAAATGAGTTGAGTTGCTATAAATATGTTTTGCTTATTGTTGATGTCTTTTTGAAGTGGATTGAAGCCTACCCTCCTCCTAATGCTACTGCTGAGACTGTGGTGAAGATTTTGTTTAAGGAAATAATTCCCCACTTCTGTATACCTGCGTACATTAGCTCGGACAATGGACCACACTTTATAGGTAATATTAATGGAGAACTCTGTTCCCAGCTTTGTATTTGTCGGCAACTGCATGGTGCTTATCATCCTCAGGCGGCCGACCTTGTTGAATGTTTTAACCAGACTCAAGACTAAACTTGCCAAATTAGTGGCAGAGTCCGGCCTCTCCTGGTTATGCTAATCCCTGTGGCCTTATTCCAGATGCGATCCATGTCTCCCGGCAAGACACGACTGTCTCCAGCTGAGATTCTCTCTGGTCACCCTCTCCGTACCCCTTGGAAAGATTCGGCTCCCTTCTGAGTCCACGTCCACCACATGACCGAAGCAATTATTGGTTATGTTCTTGCTCTAACCAATGTTACGCGTGCCTTTCACTCCCAGGAGCGTGCAGCCTACAGCGATGTTCCCTCCCTTTCAGCCTCGTCACGGGTAGAGCCTGGTTTGTTGGTGCTCATCAAGAACTGGGCTGGCAAAGGTTTCCAACCTCGTTGCGATGGCCCCTTCCAGGTTTTACTTCCCACCCCTACGGCGGTCACAGTCGCTGGGCGCTCAGCTTGGGTCCAACTGCACCGTTGTAAATTGATTGACCGCACCAATCAAAAGTGGGGAAGAGGAGGAGAGAATCCTGGATCTCAACAAAAGGAGTGGACCCTGTTCAGTTGGGTTTTTGAATTTTGCTGTTGTTCTCATGTTAATCTTATTACAGATACTTGAACTAAGAGGAGGGACATGTGGGGGATCGCTTATCTCCTCATCTTTCTGATCACGTACAACATCCTGATGGGGAACGCCACTAAGTATGGATGCAACCAGGAATGATCAGAGATTATCCACCACCCATGCTGAGGAGATGTCGTCCAGTGCACCGGACCAGACGCCTTTGACGTGTGGAACGTGATGAAGATTGATTATTGCAATGGACTCTTACATCAGAAAGACCAGATGGTCCATCTGGACAGTAGAAATCAGTGGGAGTTACCATGTCGTTACCATGTTTTTTTGATTTTACCTGCAGACGCAAGCCTAGTGAGGATAAAA
>NW_025186442.1:0-972 GCF_004010195.1 Chiloscyllium plagiosum | reverse complement strand
CACCCCAGAGGCAGTAGTATGTTACTCCTCTCTATCGGGAGATGACTTACTTGCCTGTCCCCAGTCTCCGATTCCAATCTATTCATCACTGTTTCCACACTGTAAGTAATCTAATCTAAAACGTCGACCCTTTACTCCTGTAGACCTGTCAAGACTCCCTGCTGTAACATTTCAGTAATCTATTTTGACAAACTCTCTGTAATATACACCAAACCAGATTATTATTTCTTCAGCTAAGGTAAAGCTACCAATTTCCTTGTCCTGGATGGCAAAGATGTCCCTCATAAGGTCACTATCGGAGCCCTTGTCCCCACAACAGTACCTTGTCCTGGCCAGTGGACAAGTCGATGGAACCTCCATCTGAGGAGGATGCAGCGGTCGGTCTCAGCCAACCTTGCTCCAACTGGAAGGATCCCAAGGGACTGCGTGACAATACAGGACACCCGATAGGCTGGGGAATCCAGAGTACCCTGAGGTTGGAAGGATCGGCAGGGGTGACAAGTCAACAGAACCGCAATTCCCTCTTTTACAGCCTGACCATTCGAGGAAATAAGACTAAAGAGGCTCTGAAACAGAGTAAACGGGGATTATCAGACCTGTGTCTTTACTCTATGCAGAATCGGTATGCCTTAGACTATATACCTGCCCAGGAGGGTGAGGTCGGCACCATTGTCCAAGATAAATGCACTATGGCCATTCCCAATCTCACTGGCAATATTAACTAAGATACAAGAAGAGATCCAGGCATTCCTTGACAGAATGACTGAAGGGACCAGTTGGAGAAACTGCAGATCGGGCTGATGGTACAATTGGCTTATCAATTTAGCTATGTCTGTTTGTCGGTATTGGTATTGTTAGGTATTTAATTGCTAGGCTTATGAGGTCCCTTAGTGATATAGATTTGCCCCAGAAGATGCTCCTTTTGCGATCCAATGGCGCACCCACACATGTCGATGGCGATGATAAATATGA